>NW_024091911.1:0-18308 GCF_014356525.2 Nilaparvata lugens | reverse complement strand
TGAGGGGGTTTGAACGGGGTTCAGAGGAGTTTGAACGAAGTTTCAAGGGGGTTTAAACGTGGTTTGGGGAAGAAGGAAGTGATAAAATAAACAACTACAAGAGAATTGCTCTTGCAGTGTACTAGAGTAGCCACGCCCTATCTATATAGCTGCAGAATTTACACAGCAATAAAGATGGATTAACGGTCCATTCTTATGACAAAGTTTGGAGTGGTCGTTCCACTAGATACTCAACAATCAACTTTAAGAGAATTTTTTGAGTCTCACAATAGTAAGATCGTCACTTATTGGAAACTTTATAACCATTTCGTAATTTCTTGCTACGTTTTCAAGTTTCTTCAAGATCACAAATGGAAATAAATTGGAAGTTGTATTTGTTCAAACGCTAATTAATGAATAATTATCATTAAACGAGAATCCCAATTAAATGCTGTGAATCACCCCGAAGACCTCTGCTACTGCAAATATTCACAACAGGGTAAACAGCTAGATGGAAGTTCGATGAGCGCTACTATACAAAAGTTCATTGTCCAAAAAACGAACACAGTACCTCCTAATTGCCGGTCAGGAATGCTCACCCTTACAACAAACTGACAATCTCTGGATAGGGCTCCCGGGCTGACAGATAATTTTTGTAAAGTAGCGCTCATCGAATTTCCATCTACCTGTTTACCCTGCTATCAATATTTTCAGTAGCAGAAGTCTTCGGGGTGATTTACTGCATTCAATTGGGATTTTCGTTTAATAATAATTTTTCTTCAAAATGTTATAGAGTAACTCTTGAACAACTTATTACGACATAGCAGTCAGGTATTTATAAATAAGAGCTATTAGCTTCTACTCACATCAGTGGAGCGCTTTCGGACACTAGCACACTAGACTGCTAAGTCGTTATTAGTTGTTCAAAAGTGATTATTTCACAATCAGTACGTAATGGAATCAAACATTGAAGAATGTTATAGAGCTTCAATATTCCTATTCATCTCTGATAAATATTCTACATTCATTTATATATCTCAAAATATCGAAGAACTTACCTTTGATGCTCAATCTTCCCCGCTAATATTATAGAACTTGTAATCTTCTCACCTGGAAAAAATGAAAATTTGGATTAGCTTCAGAAAATCGATAGAAAAATTTGAAACGAGTAGTTTGTCTTGATATTTGAATAACTGGAGTAATTTGAAAAATGATTTGTTAGTGTTAGTTGCCACCCATTGAATGAGGTATATCAGAGTTAACAAGGATGTCATCAGTGAGTATAGAATGTGAAGTATTTGTAATTTATAATGAAAATTAATGAGTATAGAATATAATTCTATCATAGATATTGATTTGTTGTCAACCAAGCGAAATTCGTAGAATGACTTCAAATTACTATAACAATGAAGCAAGTTTATCATGTTTCATGAGGTTACGTAGGAGTAGGGAATGATATTGAGTATTAGATTGTATTCAAATGTACCGCTTTATCAAATCAATAGAATTGTTTTGAATGAACTAACCAGTGCTTCACATTAATAGCTCACGTAAGGGTAATCTGATGGAACAAGCGTAGCAAATTCATACTGTTTACTGGAAGCTCCAGAAATTGATCATTTCTGGTTTTGTTGGTTTGTATATTCCACGATTACTTTCGATTAGTTCGGTCAATTCACTTCAAATTTTCAATACTTTCGATAAAATTATGACTCCTTCCAAAATACACTGTTTATTAGTTGAAAATGATCCATGCCAATCTATGGAATTCAAAATCTTCTTTGCTAGCTATCATTTGCTTCTTTCCCTCAACTCCTTACTTCAGATTAAAATTGAGACAAAAACTTTGTGTTTCTTATACTTCCATATATATTGTTACTCATATGACCTTATAGTTTTTTGTCATAATTACTCAATTCCAGCTATTTTTCCATGCATTACATCAAGCCGGTAAACAGCTGTTTGCAAAACAAGAAAACATGTGATTTTCATTACAGCATATTTTTTTAGATTATCATGACAAAATATAGTGTACGTTACTTGGAAGTGAATGTCTTTTGCAGTGCTCGAAAGAGATTCTAGTCTCGGCTAACGCCTCGACTAGAAACATCATTCTCGCCTGCAAAAGGCCCCTTTCCATCCATGTGACGTAAGATAGTATAACACTAGTAGTTCTGTGAACAGTAGACCTCACGCAGTATTCTCATCCACAAGTACCTGATTGAAACTATAGACCTTATGGAAATAGAGCAATAGACTGGCTTCTCCACACATCTGTGTAAACACTTGTCAGCTGATTTATGATGAATAATCCTATAGTCTGATTTAATTACTCTAATACAGTATGAAGGAGGCTCCTTTTTCCTCTTATATTACCCTTGAAATGCAAAATTTCCAAAAAACCTTGTATATACGTCGACGCGCAATTAAAAAAGGAACATACCTGTCAAATTACATGAAAATCTATCACCGCGTTTCGCCGTAAATGCGCAACATAAAAAAATAAACATTTAAACATTCAAACATTCAAACATTTAAACATTTAAACATTATGAGAAATGCCAAACCGTCGACTTGAATCTTAGACCTCACTTCGCTCGGTCAACTAGTGTTGTAAAAGGACGAAGGTATAGTTCTACTGATGCTATTCACAGATTTGAAACCACCAAAATGATAGTATTATCAGACTATAAAGGAATACCTTACATCATTCATCATTAGTAGAACTGAACCTCAGTATATCAACATGAGTACTTAGTCCCCTCCAAACTCCATAACAGACTGGTAAGGAGAAAGGAAGTTTCAAAACTTCGTGAGTATGTGTTTGTCTTTATACTGAGATTTACTGTGATACGAGACTTCATGAAAAACAAATGCAAGCACGTGAGAGAAGAAGAAGCTTGTATGAGAGAAGATGCTTCAAGGACGGAAAAGAGTAGCGGGGTGTCAAAAAGGGTGGTCCAAGGGGAGTTTTTTGAGAGAGTGGGAGGGTTTTTGAGAGTCACGGGGGTGTCAAAAAAGGGGGCTTTCCAAGATAAGGGGGTCAGAGTAACAGGGGTGTCGAAAAAGGGGTTTTCCAAGGAAGTTTAGAGAGAGAGGATCAGAGTAAGAAAGAAAGGGGTGTCGAAAAAGGGGGTCCTGAGGGGATATTTTGAGAGAGGGGCAGGCAATGTGCGAATAATGCACGCAGTTGCGTCATAAATTCAAAGTACATTAGTCACAACATCTACACACTTTTCAGGGACAGAAGGGGAATAATAAAGAGACGGACAGATTGGTGAAGAGGAAACTGTTGTAGAAAGGGAATGATACAGAGATGGATTGGAGGAAGGGAAGTGGAGGAGTTTACAGTCGTGTATAGTGGATTGTGACGGAGTTTGCTGTGTTGCCTTCACACCTTTTTTGAAATTGTTGTCTTCTGGATTTTATTCCTCTCTTTCAGCATTCTTCTAGCCTGTTTATCTTTTTGATAATACTCCATACACTGTTCCCCTTCTAACTTCTTTCAGTCAAGTTGTAGATTTCTCTTTTTCTATTTCCATCAAATAAGTCTATTTGTTACGGGTATGTAGTATCAATCACCCAGTATTGTTAGTTTTTCACATTTTTTTCACTTCATTAGCAATATTATACCTCTCATTTCCCTAAGAAATTCTTTTAGAATTGTATTTGTTCCTCGGTAATTCTTCAAAATTATATTTTCAATATGTTAATTTTTCCTATCTTAGTTATGATAATGTGGAATATTTCTTCTATGTTTAGTTATGAGCATCTAAATTTGAAAATCCACTTTGTGAAAATACTTGTGAAGAACTAGAAGACTTAAGCTATTTTGAACTATGTGCTATCTTATTGATCAGTTGCGACCTGAAAACTCTGACACCAGACCTGAGCCAGCCAGGTCACTCGATATTATTATTATTATTATCTGATTTTGGGAGAGGAATAGCACAATGTTACCTTATTTTTCCTCTCCCTATCATTTTTAAATGCACTTATTGCATAAATGAATGAATAAATGAATATTGTGATAGAAGTATTCTTTAGTCACTTGTTCTCAATTTCATTTGAGAGGCACCTTTATATTGTGAAGATCGCTTAAATGAAATGTAAAATTTGAAAACCAGGAGCAAATCGATCAGTTCTAGATATTGGTGAAATGAAATTAATGATAATAGCAGCAGTACTAAATTTATCACTAGAAATCGAAATTTGATACGACAGGCCGAGAACCGTTATTAATGGAAGCCGTGACCTATCAATCAAAGTGAACGTCATTGACCTAGACAAGCTACTTACTCGTTCATCATTCAAGAAAATTTGGGGGGCGGAGCTTGTTTGGACCAATGGCAGACGTTCACCTTGGAAGGTCACGGCATTCACAAGCAAACAACCTCCTGCCATCAGTTTAGAAACTGTTGCTTGTTACTCTAGTTCAAGCACAGAATACAACAATACAATACAATACAATGCTGTATTCTGTGGTTCAAGTTAATGGTTTAATAGCCAGAATCGGTATCTTGATTTTTGATATCCGTGGTTTAACATTATCTAGTCAATTCATTTGATAGAAAAAGGTGATCCAGTCCTTTCGATAATCCATCCAACCTCTGTAATTCGTAGTTAACGCTCTTGGGACCGTAAACTTCGAATTAAAGTTCCTGAAAATCACCAACCTTTGAATCAGAGGTTGATAAATTAATCAAAACTTCGAATTAGAGGCTCCTGAGCCATTAAAAATAAGGTGTTAGGACATGTCAAAGGTTGCGACCTGCAAAGTCTGACACCAGACCTGAGCCAGCCAGGTCACAATATATTATTATTATTATTAAAAATAATTTACACGAATCGAGAAACCAAATCTCTTTCTCTTTTCCTCCAGTTTCTCTCCTCTTCCAGTTTTTCCTCTTCATCACAACCACTTCCACTTTGGAACAGGTGTTCCCTTTCACGTCCGTATAAACTTCCAGAAGTAGTGTTCAGTGAACAAACGACTCTTTTTTTGAGCGGTAACAACTTTGAAACAGCAACTTGAGAGATAAGGGGATGGAAAAGAGAGAGAGAGGGAGAGAGAGTGAGAGTGAGAGAGAGAGAGTAAGAGGGTGAGACAAATCTGAAAAAAACCTATGTGAGTGAAGATAGAGAATCTCAAGAGGAAGGGGAAGGAGGAAAACAAGGGATTGTGAAGGAGGAGAAGGAAGAAGAGGAGGAGATTAAGAAGAAATAAAAAGCAGAAAAGGAAGCAGTTGGGGAGACGATTAGGCCTAGGAGAAGATGAGAGAGAATCAGAGTGAAAGGCGAAGACAGGAGAAGAATAAATGGTGGGAGAAGAGATGAGAGTATTAGATTTGGTAGGAATGTGGAGAGCATGGATTCAAAAGCAGAAAAAGAAGGAAAGTGAGAGGGGATAGGAGAAAAATGAGAAGAATTGAATTAAGAACAGAATGAAGAGGTGTTGATGAGGAAGGTGAGGAAAAGGGGGAAAGGCTTGAGTGAGGAGAAAAAAGAGTAGAATGAGGAGGAGGAAGAAGAAGGAGAAGTGTGAGAAGATGAAAATGTAACAGGATGACAAGAGAAGGAGAAGAAAGACATGACAAGGAAAGAGGAAAAATAGCTGATGAAGAAGGAAGTGGAGGGATCGTTGAGAATAAAGAAGAAGCAGAGGGAGTAGTTTGAGGGGGGAAACTGGATTGAAGAGAAGATGGTGAAGAAAGAAATATAAGGGGGATAGAGTGAAGGTGTATAAGTAAGAGAGGATGAGTGGATAAAGGGGGGAGTGAGAGGAAGAAGATTGATTGATTGAGTACTTTATTTATGTAGATTACAATATACTGGCTTATACACTTATATACAATAGCTCAAAATACAGCAAAATTATGAATGAATTTACAAAATAAAAATTAAGAAAATAATTATTGAGCTGTATATAATATGAAAAGAGAAACAATATGTAATGTCTATAGATAAAATAGATAATATTGTTATGCATCTACATAAATTGGCGGAGCTTTGGACATATCAATGTCCATCCTTTGTGAAGAATATTCGAAGTATTCTTCCCACTAACTCTCTACCAAAACGTTAATTTCATTAATTCAACTGATTTATTCAAAAATGAAAATATTTTTAAAGTTTTAATTAGTATGAAGATTTAAGAGAAAAAAACAGAAAATTATTTTAAAAAAGTAATAAAGTAAATTAATAAAGTTTGAGGGGGAAGATTGATTGATTGAATACTTTATTTATGTAGATTAGGCTACAATATATACTGGCTTATACACTTATACACAATAGCTTACAATACAGTAAAATTATAGATGAATTTACATAATAAAGACTAAGAAAATAATTATTGAACTGTATATGATAGGGATGGGTATCGAAAGACAAAACATCGATGTTTTAACATCGATTTTTTTTTTCACCTTAACATCGATAAATAAAAAACATCGAACAGTAAACATCGACTCATCGCCGTTCATTGACGGATGATACTACGAAGACTATTATACAGAGTATTTCAGAAGTAGTAACGTTTCAGAAGTAGTATAGTGTAGTATTTCAGAAGTAGTGTAGTTTCAGAAGATGAGAGAGACGAAGATGAAGAGGAAGAAGTGGAGTGGTAGAAGAAAAAAGGGAATGATGATAATCATGTGACAGAGAAAACAGGGAAGGGAGAAGATGAGGAAGATAGGAGGAGGAGAAAAAAAAGAGGAAAGAGGAGATGAGAAAAAAGAAAAGATTGAAGATGAAGAAGTGGATAGAATGGAAGGATAACATGAAGAAGAGGGTAACCAAGAAGTAGAAAAAAGAGATTAAGAGGAATAAGTTATTAAAGCATAAGAAGAACCTAGATCGAAGGAGTAGAAAAAGAAGGCAAACAGAAGAAGAAGAAGAAGAAGAATAGTGAAAAGAGAAACGTGAGGAGCAGAATGGACCTCGTGTAACGTCAGTTGGAAGGAACAGACTGCACAGTTATATTCGTTGATAATTTATTGTTTTAGTTATGCGCTGTACTTCTCTGCTCAGTCAGTGGCTGCAAATTAATGGTCTGTGTTTTACACTTCTTCTTTCATTCTCACCTCCTTCTCTGTTTAATAGTGAAGCTGATACAATGAGAAAGAGAAGGAAAGAGAGAAAGAATAAAAGGAAGATACAGAGGGAGTTCATAGAGTGACTGAGTAGCTTAGAGTGTTTGTAGAGTTAGTCCTGGAATAGAGGGGTGATGAAGAGAAAAAAAGAAATTGTGATGAAGAAGCGATAAAGAGGAGAAAATTTTAAAGTAAGATAGGAGTGTAAGGAAATGAGAAGGAGTGAGAGAGAGAGAGAAAGAAAAAGGAAGATACAGAGGGAGTTCATAGAGTGACTGAGTAACTTAGAGTGTTTGTAGAATTAGTCCTGAGAGAGAAAATGATCGATAAAAAAAGAGAAGGAAATTGTAATGAAGAAGGCATGTAGAAAGAAAAATGTGGGAGGGAGGGAGAAGTGGGAGAGAATGTTCCAAGGTGGGAGATTGGATTGAAAGAGAGGGAAGAGATGACTGATAGGTGACTTATAGTCACTCATAGAGTGACTAATCAGGTTGGTGAGGTGATTCCCTAAAAAAGTGCTAATTAGAAGAGTAATAGAAGGAAATAATTATGATGATTGAATCACGGAGTAGGAGGAAAATGTGAGAATAGAATGATATTGGGAGAGAATTCTTAGAGAAATATTTTCTAGAGAGGAAGTCGAAATGTGCTAGAGGATGAATCAAGTAGTTAAAGAAATGGCTATAGTGAGGTCCACGTTATAATGGCAGTAAAGAAATATAGGAAAACAACGTTGCCGATCCTCTGTCTTGTCAATGCCTTCTATAGACGGTAGCTGATACAGATTTATTGATGCAATATTTACTGTTCATTCTCGTTTAAAATAATCAATTATATTTTATTAAGCAATAAGTTATATTTTTCAATAATTTCATAATGAGTTTTCATAATTAAGATGGAATATTTTGTAAATTCATTATTGATTCTTCATTGTTGAAAGACGATCTGTCAACAGACGAAGCGAGAAAGAGATAGTGCTATCCGGTTTGTTGAATGATAGACAAGGATATCAATACCATTGCTGATCAAACGCTGCCATTATAACGTGGACCTCACTATAGATCTTGTTATTATTGAATGAATATGGTATGAAATAAATTAAATAGGCTACTACCGTTCATGGAAGAAAATTATGGAGAGAAATAGAGAGTAATGAAGGAGAATGCAATAAGAGAACGTGAAGAAGAGAAGAAAGAATTGGAAAGAGGTGCTTGGTTGAAAGGTTGTAGCGATTAAATCGACGGCACCTGCTTGCTTCTATAGTAAAGGGGTCGAAATAGACAGGCCACTTAGGCTTACTACTGCAACGCAATAGGGGCTGAGAATACAGAGAAAGCCTGCTTTTCAACATCAAAATAAGCTTTATTACCTCTTCAACCTTTCTATACTACTCCTTACAACTCCTTTTCATTTCATTTTCTTCTTCTTCTTATTCTTCTTCTTCTTCTTTCTTCTTCTTCATCTTCTTCTTCTTCTTCTACCACTCCTCTCTCTTCTTCTTCTTCTACTCCCCTTTCTTCTTTTCTTCTTCTTCTCTTCTTCTTCTTCTTTCTTCTTCTTCTTCTTTTCTTCTTCTTCTTCTTCTTCTTCTTCTTCTTCTCTTCTTCTTCTTCTTCTTCTTTCTTCTTCTTCTTCTTCTTCTTCTTTTCTTCTTCTTCTTCTTCTTCTTCTTCCTTGTTTCTCTCTCACCTACTACCCTTTTCATCACTTATTTCTTCACCTTTTCAACCCCTCATTCCCGTTCCCCTCATTACTTCATCAAATCTTTCTGACTTCCTTTCAATTCTGCTGCTTTCTTTCTTCAATCCTCTTCTTCTTATTTTCCTCTGTCCTTCTTCCTTTTCTCTTTCTTCTCCCTTTCTTGATTTGACCGCCGCCATTTTGTTCATAGAAGAAACGTTGACTGCAGAACTCTATGTGAGCAATAGTTTGATTAAATAATATTACAATATTATTTGTATCAATTCACCTAGAATAATATTATATTGAATACATTGAATGTATTCAGGGTACATTGTTTCGTATCATAGATATTTCAATATTCCAGATCACTGATGAAAAATTTGACTTTTCATTATTTGTTAAAATACTAGTTTATGTGATAATTATTGATAATATATAATATTATGATGATATTATTGACCAATGTGAAGCTGAGGTCTTAGTTTCGACTCGATCGGCTTTTGTCGGTTGGTTTGTTTGTACCGCAGTTACAGTCGCAGTTATTGTCCGATTTGGATGAAATTTGGTATACAAGTTCTTTGAAACAAGGCGCAGAAACGTATGTGTAACGATTTTTGATAAGATTTCCGGTTTTAATATAAATTGAATATGAATTGTACCGCTCTAAAATGTATTGAATGAATGGTATCGTTGGAATGCTATAGATAGAGGACAAGAGTTGTCAGCGGTGAACCTTGAAACGTCTGAGCCGCTCCAAATAATACTGTATTTATTAATTGAAGAAAGCTTCTTATCTTACTTGATTGCATCATTTCTTCCCTTTTCAACACGATATTTCCCTGTTTCATAGATGAATAGTTTCTAGACCTACCGAACCGGCCGGAGACATCACAGCTTAGTTAGTTAGCTCTTGTTTTCGTTTTAGTATGAGATCGGAGACCGACTTGTGAGCATAAACATTCTACATAGACATAACAAGCCGCCATACCATTAAATCCACTTCTATGAAAAACATTATTAGCAACCTCCTGTCATTGTCACCAACAAACACATCTTATTTAGAATCATTTTCCGTCTCACTATCGTCTGTGATACGATTCATCGTCTGAATTAATTGTCTACTGCATATTCCATTTTTCTATCAGTTGACAGATTTCTTATAATATTGATTGTTAGAGAAGTTGTAATATTGTAAATATGAGGACAATATGAAGGTACCTCCTTGAGAGACATTTATAAGTCCGGTGTCCCTGGAAACACTTTCCACTTTTAATGGAGAAAATAATAGATGACATGGATAAATCTTCATAATATACTGTACTTTCTTAATGGCCCTTATCATTAGTTTGATGTTGTAGGCTATTCATGAGCGAGGTCTACTGTTCGCAGAACTACTAGTTTATATTGATATGACATTATAATAGTTAGTAAACGAGAACTAATTCAAATTAAATTGGGTATACCTCTCCGAAGCCTGGCATTGACAGCATAGAATTTAATCCGTATTTTCATTCAATAATATTATCCCAATGTACCTGAAATGGATTCTTGAATACATACTTCAATGTATTCTGAATACATTGTATTTATTAATTCAGGCTATAGATCAACTTTATTTGTAAATAATGTAATGACTTAAACATTTATTTGTTGAAATTTGGGAGGAGACAGTTTTGGGTTATGTCTGTTGTCTTCTCCCAATCATATTATCTTCTTATTCTTCTTCTTCTTCTTCTTCTTCTTCTTCTTCTTCTTCTTCTATATATAAAAGAGAAATGGCACTCACTCACTGACTGACTGACTCACTCACTCACTCGCAGAACTAAAAATCTACCAGACCAAAAACGTTCAAATTTGGAAGGTATGTTCAGTAGGCCCTCTAGAGGCGCACTAAGAAATCTTTTGGCAATATTTTAACTCTAAGGGTGGTTTTTAAGGGTTCAAAGTTCGTCTTCTAGCATGTATATTCTTCTTCTCCCAATCTCTTAATCATAATTGAAATTTCCATATCATATGTTACTATAGAACTATAATCTAGATAGAGTACCTCTTCGAAACAGTTGTTAACTGGCAACTAAATTAATAATTTTGTCAGGTTGGCATTAAGTTGAGTTGAATTTGTTAGGTTGGCACCAAGTTGAAGATTTAAATGCATTTATCGCGGAAAAATTGATTGAGCACTGCTACTTCAATCCTGGGGATATCATATTACTAGCCGTCAGGCTCGCTTCGCTCGCCTTATCCGTTTAGCCAGACGTTCAGTCTGGGCCCCCGACTGGATTGTCCTAACATATGATAAAAATGCTCAAATAAAAAATGCAGGCGAGCGAAGCGAGCCTGCTGATCTCAATCTTGGACGATCCAGTCGGGGGTCCAGGGGGCGGAGCCCCCTGGCTAGATGGATATGGCGAGCGAAGCGAGCCTGACGGCTAGTATATCATAATTATGATTTGTGATTGTCAATGTAATAAATAAATAAATAAAATTTATTTTAAAATCTTTCAAATTCTTACCTCTCACGTGCAAAATCATAATTAGGCTATCATGTCCTTCAATACAATTTTCATTATTACTTCCTTGCCCTATTAGGTAAGGAAAGTATTGCTTTCCGAAAAAAATAAGGTACCCAATTTTCTAAATTTCTTTACGTTTCAAGGTCCCCTGAGTCCAAAAAACTGGTTTTTGGGTATTGGTCTGTATGTGTGTGGTGTGTGTGTGTGTGTGTGTGTGTGTGTGTGTGTGGTGTGTGTGTGTGTGTGTGTGTGTGTATGAGTGTATGTGCGTCTGTGTACATGATATCTCATCTTCCAATTAACGGAATGACTTGAAACTTGGAACTTAAGGTCCTTCCACTATAAGGATCCGACACGAACAATTTCGATCAAATGCAATCCAAGATGGCGGTTGAAATGGCGAAAATGTTGTCAAAAACAGGGTTTTTCGTGATTTTCTCGGAAACGGCTCCAACGATTTTGATCAAATTCATACCTAAAATATTCATCGATAAGCTCTATCAACTGCACAAGTCCCATATCTGTGAAAATTTCAGGAGCTCCGCCTCATCAATGCAGATAGATTCCCAATTATCAGGCTTCAGATACAATTGAAACAAAAAGAAATCGAGTGGAGTAGGTTGAGCATGAAAATCTCTACAATATGTTCAGTAACATTTTCACTTAAAATTGAAAATAAGCTTTAAATTCGAGAAAATGTGATTATTCAATTGCAAATTATTGTTGATTCTATTAAATCATTCACTTTGAAGAGATAGCAGACCTCATGTGTGTCTCCAGCGCTATTGCCCTGTCACCAGCTGACTCAAATCTTTGAATAGTAGACTTGAGATACGCGGGAACACTAGCGTCATGTGATAAATTTTCATAACGGCAAGGAAAGTTGTGTGAGTGCGCCACACCAGATTTTCTTCTAGTTCATTTCCTTTCTCTTATCTCTCCTCTTTCTCTTTTCCTTCCTTCATTTCCTTCTCAGTCCATCTCTCTTTTCCCGCTTTTAGTCTTATTCTTTTCCATCTTCTTCTCTTATCTCTATCTATTGTCCCCATGTTCTTCTACATCCTCTGCTCAATCATCGCCTCTCTTCCTGATAAAATTTCGTTCCACCAATAATTCTCTCTCATTTTTCTCTTCTTCCCTTTTGTTCCTTTCATTCTCCTTCTCCATCTTCCTTCCACCCGCTCTTTGTCAATCTTCTCTCTCCACTCCATTATATTCCTCTAGTTCCACTCCATCCTCTTCCAAATCAGCTTCTCTCTTTCTGATAGTATTTCTCCATCCCTGTCTCTCTCCAATATTTCTCTCTTTTTATTGATCCCGCGAGTTCTCACATCTTGCAAGTTGGTATCGAGTGCCGACGTTTCGAATTAATCTATCAAGTTTCAGTCCGAATGGACACTTACAATAGAATTGCCCTTCAAGTTATAGCACTCGTTTTACACGGCCAGCTCTTGAAACGATTCTATTTCGCTGTCAAAAGACCGTTTGATGGAGAAATACGAAGCTTTTCCAGCTTATATCAACTGGTGGAATGGTGTGAATTCAGCTCTCTGTTTTATACCTTTTGGAGTATCACTAGAAATCGTTTGTGTATTCGAAAGAAAGATTTTTGATTCTACAGGGAAATGATAAGAAGATTATATTATAAAGGAATAGATATTTGAGGAAAAAATAATGATAAATCTTCATTTTCTCTGATACTGATGATAATGTTTCATTCATATACAAAGTAATTCAAGTAGATTTTTGTGTAGTCATAACCATATTATTATAGACTAGCCGTCAGGCTCGCTTCGCTCGCCATATCCGTCTAGCCAGGAGGCTCCGCCCCCTGGACCCACGACTGGATCGTCCAGGAATGAGATCAGCAGGCTCGCTTCGCTAGCCTGCATTTTTCATTTGAGCATTATCATATGTTAGGACGACCCAGTCGGGGGTCCAGACTAAACGTCTGGCTAAACGGATATGGCGAGCGAAGCGAGCCTGACGGCTAGTAATATAATATTCCCAGGAATAGATCTGATTGAAGTAGCAGTGCCCAATCAATTTTTCCGCGATAAATGCATTTCAATCTTCAACTTGGCGCCAACCTAACATAGTCAACTCAACTTAATGCCAACCTGACAAAATTATTAATTTAGTTACCAGTTAACAACTGTTTCGAAGAGGTACTCTCTCTAGATTATAGTTCTATATTAACATATGGTATGACCTTTTTTCAATTATAATTAAGAGAATAAGAAGAATATACATGCTAAAAGACAAACTTTAAACCCTTAAAAACCACCCTTAGAGTTAAAATATTGCCAAAAGATTTCTTAGTGCGCCTCTAAAGGGCCAACTGAACATACCTACCAAATTTGAACGTTTTTGGTCCGGTAGATTTTTAGTTCTGCGAGTGAGTGAGTGAGTGAGTGAGTCAGTCAGTCAGTCAGTCAGTGAGTGAGTGCCATTTCGCTTTTATATATATAGATAGATAGATGAAACAACTTGAAACTATCACAGTCACATTTAATTTAAATAATTTATTATTCATATCAATTTTTTTCAATTAATAAAAGAGGAGAAATACTAATACTGGAATGAAAATACTATTTGATACTGGTTTCAGTCTTTCATCGCTATTATTCCCTAGTAAATGTATCCTAGTGAAAAAAAGACGGTTGAATGCAGTAAGCTGCATTATTGAACTATTATCTAGCTTGAGCTATTCTCTATTATCTATCTATTAGGGTGTAATTAGGGTATTATCAATCAGATAGGGTGCGTACAAAAATGTTGTGTTAGAAGGAATTTGCAATAACGTCAAAAGGTGCGTACAGATATACAGTTCACTTTCAATCAGCTGACTATATCTGTATTTTTACAGAAACGGTAAGATACAGATATATAAAGCTTGGCATCAGCTGATTGAAAGTGAATTGCTCTTGTTCGCGGCGCGTATATCTGTACGCACCTAAAGATACTCCCAAAATTATAGTTTTCTAGCGTTTTCTCAGCTTTATCGAGAACAAATGAACAGAAAATGCTCAAATTTAGTACAGAAGCTCAGCTAGGGTGTAATAATGTTGTGTTGAAAGGAATATGAAATAACGCCAAAGATACGCCCAAAATCTGCGTTTTTCCAGCGTTTTTACGCTTTTTCAGCTTTGACTTTCTTATGGAGTGAAGCATGCTCAAATGAAAAATGCAGGCGAGCGAAGCGAGCCCACTGTTCTCACTTTTTGACTATCCAGTCGCGGGTCAAGGGGGCGGAGCCCCCTGGCTAGACGGATATGGCGAGCGAAGCGAGCCTGACGACTAGTATCGATAGGTTACAAATTCACCTGAAAAATCCCATTCGAATGAATAGAGCAATGGAATAGTACGAGTATTATAATGAAAAGTTAGGCTGATACCAATTTGTTTACTTGTAATGTCTTTGATAGTATCTAGCCAAGTAAAAAGAAATAAGTCGTCAAGTCAAAGCAAATAACTCAAATCACATTCTAGTTAATTAACTCCCTGATACATAACAAAATGAACTTTAATCGATTGTATTATAATGGTCTGATAATCTAACAACACTATTCCACTTCAGTTACAAGCATGTTGTAATATTCGATTGATAGGCTGTTCGGTACACCTTTTTATTTTTATTTAAATTGGATAATACTTCTCAATATGATTGTTGAGATAAATATAAGAGTGAGAAAAAGTGGCAACTGAAATTTTCAAGTGGTCTTATAAGCGAGTTATGGGTCGTTGAACTTCTAAACTCCGTTTTCTTTCCAGATCATAAACGGTTTCGAATTTTCCATTGCAGTTTTTTTAATACATTCTGTACATTGGCTTTGTTCTTATATCAGTTTTTACGCGATTGATGCCAAAATAAACAAGTTATTGAATTCACAAAAAATGTTACTTTCTTATTTATGAACGATATGGGAAATAGAATGTTTTAGTTTAGAAAGATACATTTTTTGATTTTTTAAGAGAAGTTCTAATAATATGGCCGAATCCGTTTATGATCTGGGAAGAAAACGGAGTCCGGAAAGTTAGCACTCCAACTCGCTCATTAGACCACTTAAAATTTCAGTTGCCACTTTTCCTCACTCTTATAATGATCTTAACAATTATATTGAAAAAGATTATCCAATTTAAATAATAAAAAGTGTACCAAACAGCCTTGAAAAGGCATACTATTAACTGATATAACGTGATAAAACATCTCTCATCTCTCTCCGCTTTCAACAAAATGAACAATTGAACAGCAATAGTTCAAAGCTTCACTGCATTCTTCTGACTACTTAATTGGTAATAATATAGCAAATAAATTGAATTTGAAAGTAGTTCTTTCTTATCTGATTTAGAAACTTTCCAAGTCACGTTAATCCAATGAACAAAACAAGCAACAGAATGCCAATTACCACCCTAAGTAGTACAATACTACCAGAGTGGTTAATTATTGTGCACCCTGAGTGGGAATGAAGACAATCTGCGTCGTGCGAAATCAAACATTCGCGGTGTAATGGGAGGAGGAAGGTGCTAAGGGTTTCTGGGTGATGTTGGAGGAGGAGAGGATGTTACAGTGGAAGGGTGGTGTTTCGGGGTGTTTTGAGCACCAGGTGCTCCAATATCTTTCTTATCCCAGCTAGGTGCGTGTGTGTTACATGCACCTGTCATCCAACGTTCATTCGATTAATCCCAGAGATTTCCACCACTAGATTTCCCACTTAGTTCGAAGATTGTGTGGAGATGTAACTGAATGTAAAATTAATTAAGGCCAGGAAATTGTACGGAAGTAGGATTACATTAATCTCGTTAATGCGAGGGAAAATGAATGTAATTGCAGTTGGTGAATACTGGTGTTACTGCTTGAAGCAAAGTAGGATCTCCAAGAAATACGTACTAGTTCTTGAGACGGAAATTTAATGCTCGATGTTAAATTTATTTCCTCGAACACCACCTGTTCATTAGATGGATCACATTCGTTTTCATGTGTGTGTAATACTCTTATCATATGAAAAGTGTATGAGTATTGTATTTCTTCTTTAGGGATACTTTTAATATGAATCTATATATATTCTGATAATATATATATATATATATATATTATATATTAAATATATTATAGATATATGTCGTTGTGTGTTTGTTTGTTCCCTATAAACTCAAAATCTACTTGACAGAACGGCACGGAGCTTTGAGAATATGTTGTGTGAATATTGGGGATGGTTTCTGACCAAATATTTCAATAGGGGGCCTAATAATAATAATTTATTCGGCTACCGAATAACAGGAATATTGTGATTATGATTCAAGATTGTGAATATGATTTAGCATCAAAAGTTACCAGCTGTATAATAAACACGTCACCCTGTGATAAATTGTGTACTGATATTAAAACGTTAGTTTGGAGTTGAAGTTGGTATAGTTGATTGGTACCATCTGTAGATAATCGTTCCCTAGAAGACCTATACAAATAGTTATCACTCCCATATTTCATAGTTTCAGAGTTTTTCATATTGCATTCATAATTTACTGAAGAATGACAGACTAATTTACATTTTTTTTTTTTTTAGCTTAGCTCATATTCATCTTAAAATGCAAGATGGAAATAATATGGAATCCTGTGTAATTGATCGTACATCGCATATTCCCTGGACAATCTATTGACAATCAAAAACTATGAAAACATTGAATTCATCTTTGAAACACTTATTTATCCTATTTATTTTTTTAAATTCAACACTTTACCGATAGATATTACTACCAATTGATTGAGAAGAATATGTTCTCGAATGATGAATGCTGCATGACTAAGCACATAGGAAGTCCGTATTGAGATGTAAATGAAAATATTGATTGTCAGATAAATTTCATGATTCACAAAATAAAGTTAAGTGTGACATGAAATACATTGACTTTTTGGCGGTACAAAGTTCGCCGGATAAGCTAGTAAAACATAAATCTTAGTACCCTTTTAAATCATTTTATCACAACATGTTTTGGACATTAATGCCATTTTCAAGTCACTTTTTTCTAGTGTATGTACTATCAGACTGATTCGACACTAATTACACTGAAAAAAACATAAAATCTCCAATAGTATTAGAAGATTATTCCAAACAGAGAAATGGAGGTTGGTTCTATAATATCATCAATCTATTATCAAATTGATAATAGATTTATAAATAGATTGAATTCTATTATTCTATTCATTAACGTTCAACAATCAATCTCTTAAGAAATTAAGGTTCTCACAATGGAAGGAAGCTGACATCAAATTTTGGATACATCTTATCGACATCTAATGAAATTCTCAGAACGCAAAACACTATTCCAGTTTCTCCAATAAACTTCCCAGAACGAAAACACCGATTCCACTTAAAATATTTCTGAAGTAGAACTTTTCCACAATCTAATATCTAAAAGTGTACAAAGAGTGGAATATCACTCATTGCTCTTCACTCTATTGAGGACAACATCTGAATTTCAGAACGCAAAAAGTCTTGGAAACTGTCAGGTACCTTGAAAGGCAGTCAGCAGACTTGTCAAAAATGACAAAAAAGTGATCGTTGAAAAGAAATTCACAACAGCTGCCATCTGAACAACAAAGAAAAATTACCGCGAAATTCTCCTTTATAGCAAGCTCCCTAACAAATAGTACACGTGGCAGTTGTCACCTATGTAATGTCAACCTATATATTTTTCAACCTATATACATGGTAACCTATATAAGCCAAGCTATATATCTGTCAACCGATATATATGAGAAGCTTTATGTATCAACCTATATACATGGTAACCCTATATGTCAACCTATATACCATGTCAACCTGTATAATTATATATGTCAAACTATATAAAATCATCGAGCGTTGGCCAAAGGGAAGCCATAACGAATCTAGAACATTATGCAACAAAATGGGAGTGAGTGATCCCGCATTAATTTCTCCTTTAGTGGTGGCTGGGTAGTTTTTAAGGTGACTTACTTTCTTCACCTTACTTACTTGCCTGACTAAACTCGGTTGCAAAGTTTTTGGGTATTGCAATTGGA
>NW_024091910.1:0-19122 GCF_014356525.2 Nilaparvata lugens | reverse complement strand
AAAAACCCTGCATTTGACAACATTTTTGCCATTTTAGCCGCCATCTGAAGTGCATTTGATCGAAATTGTTCGTGGCGGATCCTTGTAGTGTAAGGACCTTAAGTTTCAAATTTCAAGTCATTCCGTTAATGGGAGATGAGATATCTGTACACAGACGCACAACACTTAGAGCTGCGTACACATATACGCGCTCCCAACCCGCACCACAGAGAAGAAGATCTCTTCTCTGTGCCCGCACCGAGCACGCTTCGTCCTCGTACCGCCCTGTTCCTCCATCGTACCGCACCAGTCGCTCCGCCCCCGCTCTGCAGTCGCCCCATCATGAACGTTACGTGAGATGTTAGCTCTCTCGCGTTCCACTCTTGCTCCCCGGTCGATCATCAATCGCTCTGCTGGAGTGACGTTCGGTTGGAGCAGAGCGAAAGTCTGTACGCACCTATACACACACACACACACACACACACACACACATACAGACCAATACCCAGCCACTTTTTTGGACTCAGTGGGACCTTGAAAGGTATAGAAATTGGGGTACCTTAATTTTTTTCGGAAAGCAATACTTTCCTTACCTATGGTAATAGGGCAAGGAAAGTAAAAATGGTACTTGGATTTCTATTGTTATTTATTTATATTGTTTCAACAACTATGGCGTCAGTTTCAGTGATATCCAAAAGCAGTATCTGAAGTCAAACATTTTGGTAACTAGGTGTTTTTGTGAAAGGGCTACTCTCAATGAAAGTAATTGAACATTTATTTTATTCAGTGATGAATAATGTTAGTTGAAACTGCAAACTTCACGACGCTCATAACGTCACGCTCCGCTCCGCTTTTAGTGTGGTTGTATCCTAAGTTGTGGCAATATACAAAGTCGTTTTAATTTAACTCACTTTTTGTTGCAGACGACAGCAAAGTGGAAACGAGCAGCATTCAGCCAGTACCCGCGTCCCGGCCTCTACCCTACGCTTAAACCGGACAGCGACCGACCTCGATTATCCGAAATTGCCGTCATGGGCTACACAATGCGCACCGACCGCTATCGCTACACCGAATAGGTGCCTTTCAAGCCGAACGGCTCTATTCTCAGCACAATCTCGAATCGGTACTCTATTCATGAAAATATATCAAATGGTTCCTCTTCCTCTATTCATAAAAATACATCCAATGGTTCCTCTGATCCTGAAGTGGTGTCCTCTATTCATGAAAAGACATCTAATGGTTCCTCTGTTCTTGATGTGATGACATATGTGTCCTCTATCATGAAAAGACATCTAATGGTTTCTCTGATCCTGAAGTGGTGTCCTCTACTTATGAAAAGACATCTAATTGTTCCTCTGTTCTTGATGTGATGACTTATGTGTCCTCCATTCATGAAAAGACATCTAATGGTTCCTCTGATCCTGAAGTGGTGACCTCTATTCATGAAAAGACATCTAATGGTTCCTCTGTTCTTGATGTGATGACTTATGTGTCCTCTATTCATGAAAAGACATCGAATGGTTTCTCTGATCCTGAAGTGGTGTCCTCTATTAATGAAAAGACATCTAATGGTTCCTCTGATCCTGAAGTGGTGTACTCTATTCATGAAAAGACATCTAATGGTTCCTCTGATCCTGAAGTGGTGACCTCTATTCATGAAAAGACATCTAATGGTTTCTCTGTTCTTGATGTGATGACTTATGTGTCTCTATTCATGAAAAGACATCGAATGGCTCCTCTGATCCTGAAGTGGTGTCCTCTATTCATGAAAAGACATCTAATGAATCCTCTGATCCTGAAGTGGTGTCCTCTATCATGAAAAGACATCTAATTGTTCCTCTGATCCTGAAGTGGTGTCCTCTATTCATGAAAAGACATCTAATGGTTCCTCTGAACTGAAGTGGTGTCCTCTATTCATGAAAAGACATCTAATGGTTCCTCTGAACCTGAAGTGGTGTCCTCTATTCATGAAAAGACATCTAATTGTTCCTCTGATCCTGAAGTGGTGTCCTCTATTCATGAAAAGACATCTAATAGTTCCTTATCTCCTGAAATGGTGAATGAGTCCTCAGCTCCTGAAGTGACATCTAATGGTTCTTCTTTTTCTGAAGTTACTCCTGATTGGCCCTCAGCTTCTCAAGTCACTCCTGATTGGTCCTCAACTCCTCAGTTAACTCCTGATTGGTCCACTGTTCGCCAAGTCTCTCCCGATTGGTTTTCAGCTCATCAAGTGCCTTCTGATTGGTCCATTGCTTCCAAGATGAGCTCTGATTGGTCCTCTGCTGCCAAACTGGGCCTAATTGGTTCTCTATTTCTGAGATGAGCTCTGATGGTCCTCTGCTGCCAAGATGAGCCCTGATTGGTCCTCTACTCCTGAGATGAGCTCTGATTGGTCCTCTTGCTGCCAAACTGGGCCCTGATTGGTCCTCTGCTCCTGAGATGAGCCCTGATTGGTCCTCTACTCCTGAGATGAGCTCTGATTGGTCCTTGCTGCCAAACTGGGACCTGAGGTCCTCTGCTCCTGAGATGAGCCCTGATTGGTCCTCTACTCCTGAGATGAGCTATGATTGGTCCTCTGCTGCCAAACTGGGCCCTGATTGGTCAGTGGTGTACGCTTGTGAGTTGTATGACCACGCAATGACAGTGAGGAGAGTATTAATTTGGCCGACAGACCTCAGCTGGCTGCATTGAGGAGTCAGTTGAGTGAGCAGTTGAGGCGCGGTTGGAGAGGAAGTCAGTGGAGAGAGATATAGCAGACTGATAATAAAAGAGAAAGACAGAATGATGATGGTGAGGCACGACTAGAGAAGCGGTTCGTCTACTCGGTCAGAGAGGATTAGTTTAGAAGAAGGAGAGGGTAAGGAATAAAAGAGAGGGAGAGAAACTGGCTCATAATGAGGGAGAAAGACAGAGAGAAGAAAAGATAGAGATTGATTGATTGAGTACTTTAAGTGAATAAATGAATAATAATAAATAAATGTTATTTCCCCAAAAAACTAGAACTACAACATCAATTGATTATATTTCTACATTATTAAAAAATGATCTGGAAACTTTGCGGAGGTGGTGGAGAATAGTGGTACATGAAGTTGGTGGGGACACACATGAACCGCTGTAAATAAATGTATTACATAATTAATTTCTAACTCTTCTACAATCATCAAAAGCTAAAACAGGAGTTATCTGTTATTTATTGAGATTTTATCTTGACGTTCTCAAAATTTAACAGATTGAATTAAGACGAATTACTTGCCAGAGTGTCATTAATATACAATGCAACATTTATGAAAACACCGTAATAAATTCGGGTTCCAAAAAAAATTAAGTTCCCAAAAAAAATTCCCACAGCTACAGGAAACGTCACCACACACAACGGATCTTTAAACTATCACTACGTATGCCTACCGCAAAAAAACACACCTAAAAAAAATATCTCAATAATAAAAAACTGATTCACCTTTTCGAGAATAAACATTACTGATAAAGGACTTAACAACCTCATCTCAATCAACTTATTTTTATACAAATTCCCAAGGATTTGATCATCGTTTCAACTTTAATCTACAATATCTAATTATTTAGTTAAACATCTCAAGGCCAAACTACTCATCAACTTTTCAAAACTACATGTCAACAATAACTAATAAAACAGTTTCCTATTATTCTTTGATTACCTTCGATCTACCTAAACTTATCAAAAAAAATTTCCTATTTTCCTCAAACATTCTCCCATAATAATTTCCGAATTTCCTAATTTACTTGGGTTGACTTTAAAATCTCAATATTCACTTTCACTATACTATAATGATATTCAACTACCAGACGTGAGACCAGAATACGTACGTTGACTCACATAATTTCTATCATCATTCACGGAATTACAGAATGCAAAAAATTTATTCAGCACTTAGAATCAGTTGTTTTTCACCTATGCTAGTTTCTTCTACTAATTTTATTCTACCGTTAAACTTTAATTGTCAATAATCAATTCCATATAAAGTTTTAGAATACTTTCAACTTGAGCTTCAATGATACCTAACTTTATCTTTAAGCACTTCAAAAGATTTTCATTACAATGGATTTACTGAACTTAATAACTTCCCTATTTCATCTACAATTATTTAAACTCAGAAAAATTGGAGTAGCAACTATAAATCATTCATTCAACTCCAAACCCAAAATATTGACAGTTAACACGTTCACAGAATGAATTATTAAGTATCGACTCAGAAAAATTAATCTTAACTAATTAGAATGAGTTAGAAAATTTGATTTTGTTTTTTAATTTGAATTTCAGAGATATAAAAGCTCTGTAGCAGAGTCGGCGCAGTTGTGTGCCTGACCTTTTAAAAGATGATAAAGAAGATAATTTTGAATAAAATTTAGAATTTAGTAATAGGTCGACACATCTAGAAAACACCTGAGTCTATACCTAATTCATGCAGGTGAACGGGCTAGAGTCAAGAAAACTTCAATTAATCTTGCCATGCCTGATTTATAGGTTTCTACTATAGAATAACACTACAATTGAAATAATTGTAAAATACAAACAGCTTCAATAAACATTGGCAACTAAAATCGAACAACAGAAACAACAATTTCATGTTACTTTGTTGACATTATTCATCTGATTTGGGGGCGCATTACTATCCCTTGTTTAGATAGCAATACGTCACAAAACCAAACAATATCAGTCATACAAAACAAATTAATTTCAACATGAAATTACTCAAGAAAGAAAAGCCCGTTGAACCCAAATTTCGTCGATAGTAACCCATATAACCCATTTCATAATAATTTTGAATCCCCACTTTGATTGACATTCTCGAATGTACCTTTGTTTCACTACACTGCACTTTCGTTGGTCTGTACGTTGCTTATCGTCGGGGTTACAGTACCTTGTTTTTGGCGGTGAACTTTTACCGGTGAATTTGGCTTGACGGTGACGTCCTCTTACGTCCCTAGAACTGTCGTCTGAACTGGTGTCTTGAAGCGGTTTAACCGGAAAAACGTTATCCGGACTGGCCTCAGTCCCGATGAGTCCGGATAAGAGAGAGGGCTACTGTATGTTATTCTCTATTAGTTGAGAAGAGAAAATTAATATTTTTGAGAGAACGTTTATATTCATCTATTAAGTGAGAAACTTATGATTTTTCCTGGCATTCTTTATGAATATTTTGGAAATTCATCTCGCAACTTGAATTCGTTTTGATGAGTTCTAATGAAATTAATTTTTTCATAAAAATCTACACATCCGTACGGTTTTTAAATGGAATCTAGCGAAGGAGATTTTCGTCTGCAATCCACTGAAAAATGGAGTTGTTAAACAGAGTACGTTGACAGACCCTTACACGCACGCACAAGCAGTGCGTGACCGCCATCAGTTGTCTGGAGGGGTGCCGTTTCATGGGCTTTGTATCCCTGTAAACAATAGCCCGTACACTTCCATTTCCTTTTGAAACTTATTCGCAGAAAGAATTCACAAGTAAAGGCATCTTGACCTGAGAGTGGACAAAATATAATCAGTATTATTTTCAGTTGACCCTCGAAAGCACTCGTCTTCAGTACAAGCCAAAGTCGATCAACTTCTGTTTGAAAAGTGTTCCTCAGTTAGTTTGGAACTATCGTGTCTGTGCGCGTGTGTTTGTGTGTAGGTCTATGTGTTATAGTGTTCAAAGTTATCAAAAGTAACTGAAAAGTATGGCGAATAAGAACCGAATAAAAAGTCGAAAATTGAAAAATCGGGGTGGAGAAAGGTTGCGTGAATGGAGGAGAATCATGAAAAGTATTGGTGTTGAAAGGTCGTTTCAGGATAAATCTGCTAATTCTCCTTATATCTAAGAGATTCACTTTAAACTGTCAGCATTAGTTAGAAGGAACAGCATTGATGCTATTGATTGATTGATTGATTGAGTACTTTATTTATGTAGATTACAATATACTGGCTTATACACTTATATACAATAGCTTACAATACAGCAAAATTATAGATGAATTTACATAATATAGAGTATTTACATAATATCAGAGGTATGCTGACACACATCCGAGCTACTCTATGGTGGCATTCATCTTAAACTGTCAGCATTAATTGAACGGGAACAGCATCGATACCATTCACGAGATATGCTGACACTCACCCAATCTGTTCTATAGTGAGATTCACTCTAAAATGTCAGCATTAGTTGAATGTGACAAGCTTTGATGTTATTCAAAGGTACGCTGACGCACAACCAAGCAGCTTTAGGCTATGTACACATGGTAGCGTGGTACCGCGCGGTGCGACGCGCGTCCAAAATTCTGCAGTTGTACACATGCAAGCGTCCACCTCCAGTTTAGCAATGGAAGTTGAAGAGGTAACATGTATGTGGCTTGTGTATCGTAGATATAAAGCGAGAAAACGAAGGCAAAGAAACTTTTGCGTTCACCCTATTTTGACCAATAGATTAACGCATGGTGCTTTTGTGACACTTTACCCTAACTTGAGGAAATACAAACCCAAATTTTCTAACTATTTGCGAATGTCGATTTCATCTTTTGACGAGTTGTTGGAGATCGTAAAAGACGACTTGGCATCAAGTTCTTGTAATCAGGACTCGCCATATCCCATATGACACGTCGACTTTTTACTTCTTCTATAAACAATTATGTGTCAAAATTGTTCATTTCCATGGCTGCACACTGAACAGAGTTGCTGTTAAATCACTACACAAAACAAGTGAACTAGATCAAAACTGGCGTCCGACTGCTCTCATGTGTACAGTCCAACTGACTGTAGTGTACTGGGAACTGCGCTGTCGCCGCGCGGTTCAGGTTGAAAGTCTGGGCGGCGCAGTGCGCGGCGCGTCCACATTTGAGTGAGCTGTGCATGTGGACGCTGCCATTATCTCCATTGTATATCGCACCGCGCGGTCGGACGCGCGTCTCAAACCGCGCGGTGCGACGCTACCATGTGTACATAGCCTAAAAGTGAGACACTGTCAGCATTAGTTAAAGGTGAAACATTGATGTAATTCATAAGGAATGCTGACTGTTGAAGATGAACTACACTATAGAGTACCTGAGTCGGTCAGCATTGACAGAATGGGAAGCATAGATGTTATTCATAAGGAGTGCTGACAGTAGAAAGTGAATCTTCTCACAGTAAGTGTCTAGTTCTCAAACTTTTCAGCAGGGCTATAAACATTTTTAGGCCAGTTCCTAAACCTACAACAATCAATTAGTTACGGAAGCCTGTAACTGTGAATAGATTTTTCATTAGGGGAGAGTTCTTTCCCCTGTTAGCGAAAGACTGACACATCCTCTCTCTCCTCACATTCACACTCATTCATTCTCACTCCTCACACTCACACGGGAACGCGCCACCTTAGTCCTCCGACACACCCAGAACCTGACAGGAGTGGACAGCGACTATCTCATCCATCGACACCGTACGCCAGCGACAGGGAAAGACTGTTTTGAAAGAGTCTCGAATTGGCGTGTGCGTTAGGCGCCAAAACCGGACACTTTTACATTCGTTCAGACACGACAAAGTCAGACACATCGAATCTCTGACACTTCCAAAAGGTATACTTCTTGGACGGACTGTACTACGCAGAGCTGTCTGGGTTTTCAAACAATGGTTATTGTTCTGATGGATCCCCACATGTAGGCTATTCTTAACAAGACCATTGACAATTTATTTATGTAGATTACAATATACTGGCTTATACACTTATATACAATAGCTTACAATACAGCAAAATTTTAGATGAATTTACATAATATAGAGTATTTACATAATATCAGAGGTATGCTGACACACATCCGAGCTACTCTATGGTGGCATTCATCTTAAACTGTCAGCATTAATTGAACGGGAACAGCATCGATACCATTCACGAGGTATGCTGACACTCACCCAATCTGTTCTATAGTGAGATTCACTTTAAAATGTCAGCATTAGTTGAACGTGACGAGCTTTGATGTTATTCAAAGGTACGCTGACGCACAACCAAGCAGCTTTAGGCTATGTACACATGGTAGCGTGGTACCGCGCGGTGCGACGCGCGTCCAAAATTCTGCAGTTGTACACATGCAAGCGTCCACCTCCAGTTTAGCAATGGAAGTTGAAGAGGTAACATGTATGTGGCTTGTGTATCGTAGATATAAAGCGAGAAAACGAAGGCAAAGAAACTTTTGCGTTCACCCTATTTTGACCAATAGATTAACGCATGGTGCTTTTGTGACACTTTACCCTAACTTGAGGAAATACAAACCCAAATTTTCTAACTATTTGCGAATGTCGATTTCATCTTTTGACGAGTTGTTGGAGATCGTAAAAGACGACTTGGCATCAAGTTCTTGTAATCAGGACTCGCCATATCCCATATGACACGTCGACTTTTTACTTCTTCTATAAACAATTCTGTGTCAAAATTGTTCATTTCCATGGCTGCACACTGAACAGAGTTGCTGTTAAATCACTACACAAAACAAGTGAACTAGATCAAAACTGGCGTCCGACTGCTCTCATGTGTACAGTCCAACTGACTGTAGTGTACTGGGAACTGCGCTGTCGCCGCGCGGTTCAGGTTGAAAGTCTGGGCGGCGCAGTGCGCGGCGCGTCCACATTTGAGTGAGTGGTGCATGTGGACGCTGCCATTATCTCCATTGTATATCGCACCGCGCGGTCGGACGCGCGTCTCAAACCGCGCGGTGCGACGCTACCATGTGTACATAGCCTAAAAGTGAGACACTGTCAGCATTAGTAAAGGTGAAACATTGATGTAATTCATAAGGAATGCTGACTGTTGAAGATGAACTACACTATAGAGTACCTGAGTCGGTCAGCATTGACTGAATGGGAAGCATAGATGTTATTCATAAGGAGTGCTGACAGTAGAAAGTGAATCTTCTCACAGTAAGTGTCTAGTTCTCAAACTTTTCAGCAGGGCTATAAACATTTTTAGGCCAGTTCCTAAACCTACAACAATCAATTAGTTACGGAAGCCTGTAACTGTGAATAGATTTTTCATTAGGGGAGAGTTCTTTCCCCTGTTAGCGAAAGACTGACACATCCTCTCTCTCCTCACATTCACACTCATTCATTCTCACTCCTCACACTCACACGGGAACGCGCCACCTTAGTCCTCCGACACACCTAGAACCTGACAGGAGTGGACAGCGACTATCTCATCCATCGACACCGTACGCCAGCGACAGGGAAAGATGTTTTGAAAGAGTCTCGAATTGGCGTGTGCGTTAGGCGCCAAAACCGGACACTTTTACATTCGTTCAGACACGACAAAGTCAGACACATCGAATCTCTGACACTTCCAAAAGGTATACTTCTTGGACGGACTGTACTACGCAGAGCTGTCTGGGTTTTCAAACAATGGTTATTGTTCTGATGGATCCCCACATGTAGGCTATTCTTAACAAGACCATTGACAATTTATTTCTGAAACCTATCACTCTTTTCTATCCCTCTTCGTAGTAATATCAGGCGATGACTTATCTTGTAACTGTATAATTCAAATTCAAATTTTTCAAATTTATTCACACTCATAAATACATATACAGAAACCAAATAGAGTCTAGCTTGACAAATACAATAATAATCCATCTAAAATTTAATAATAGATTGTAAGTAATAGTATATAATATAATAATATATAATATAATATTAATGTGAACAATAACTGCTCACAAAGTGCTTCATGAAGCACTTGTCCGTGAGCAGGAGTTGAGGTTTAATCGATATAGGAGGAGAAAAAAGGCTACACACACACACACACACACACACACACACACACACACACACACACACACACACAAACACACACACATTCAATCACCATCATCAAGTAATTTTATTGATTGATTGTAGCATTTCCTCTCTTTAAATATACTTATATTATGAAATGTAGTTCAAACTGCGAAAAAAAATGGGAGGAAGAATCACCAGTATAATTTTTTTCAACATGATTCATGACAAGAGAGGGAAAAAAATGAAAAACGAAAGATGAGACATAACAGTGATAAATAAAACAATGTTTGCAGATCAAAGCTCAAAGCAAAGGTTAAACTTTAAAGGATACAGAAGTAACTACAGTAAAAAGGCCATACTACACTGAAATTCATATTCAATAATGGATTAGATTAGATATTAGCACCATGTGTTTCTCAGCTTACTACTTTGAATAAGTCTTCTACTTCTAATGGTGAATGAAGCCATAGCCAACTCTTCATTTGATTTAGGAATTTCTTGAGATTCTGTAGCTTTCTAATCTCATCTGGGAGAATATTGAAGAATTTAGGTCCAAGGAATAAAAAGCATCTCTGGAAGGTAGTGCTGTTTGGTTTGGGGAGTCTGATTAGCATCCTTGTAGTTTGCCTAATTCGTTATATATCATTCCTATTTTGTGCAGTTGTCTCTCTTTTCTGCAGTTATTTGGAGCTTGAATAATATAACTATTAGTAAATTTCTTGACACAAAACAAAAATAACTTCACATAATAGTTCAATTGTCATGATTAGTGAGTACACTGAAACTTCTCGATAACTCTATAATTCGTAGTTTTGCCATCAAAAACACTGTAACTAGTATTCCCATAACGATAAATACACTAGTATGCCATAGTAACTGATAACTCCGCTGAATTCAGCTGATTAATATACGAAACTTACATCAACTCGCTTTCTTTAATGTCTGTCTGCCTGTCTAGGTATTGTTTGTTTTCAACATAGCCCACCCACATGTATTAGTTAATACAACTTGTGATAGCAATACCTTTAACGTTATAGTAATTGGTATTATTAGTTTAGGGATTTTGAATTCTGATTGTGAATTATTCACCCATACGGAGTGAACTTTAAAGTTCTATGGATTCAAATATAATAATATAACTAGAGACACCCTTGGTTGAAGAACTCGCTCATGAACAGTTGTATTGATCTCTGAAATCTTTTACAAGTATGTCAAATTAATATTTAGCAATATTTTCTAATATCCATTCATACAGGCTATATTATGAATTGATTATGGGTAATTATGGGATCAGTATCCATGATATATTTTTTTCGTATTTTATTTTATCTGCCTCGATATTGCAGAGCTTGATATATAATTCGTCACCCTCCAAAATTCGTATTAAATGCTTGGTCCCGTAAGCTACAAATTATTTTCATTTCGAATGTCATTTTCAATACTGGAAGATATACAGTTATCGTTTCCCAAAATAGCGGGAAAATGTTATTTTTTCATGATAATATTTTGATGATTGATTTTTTCACGTTTCAACGACGGGATTTACTTTTGTCTGTATATGTACGTTGGCATGTTTGTAGATTAGCTTTTGATGATTACAGCTTGGCACTGCTCTCGGTTTCATTCATAACAGGTAATATTGTCATCGTCAATACACGCCAATCAGTCATTGGCCGTTTCAACACTTACCGATTTCTCGTCACGGTACCGGTTTCTTTTTTCCGATGTCCGAAGGGCTAATTGGGGTGACATATTGACAATGAGATCTGTTAAACAATGAGATCTTATAAACTTTATAACTACTGTACAAGCTCTACTGTTCACAGAACTACTAGCTATAAGTATTCAACTACATAAGTCGGAAATAGACATTTCATTTTACTTATGGTAGACACCCACCCTTATCTATCTACTTCACGTCTATGAATATAACAATATCAAAGGATAGAGTTGAAAGTACAAAGGCATAGAGATGGAAATTAAGAAGTAAATGATATGCTATAATTCAATTACCCAGGTATATTAAAACTGACTACTTTAGCATTTACCTGATTAATATTACCACAATCATTATGTTATAAATTCTAATTTGCGTTGCGTTGCTGACACTCGGCTGCTCTCTGCACCTATTTTCTCGAATGACTTTAAAACATGACGTCAACAAACTTGGTGACTCAACACATCTGTCTCGTTTTCAACTGACAATGGCAAACTCTCTCGATCAGCTGTTTTCAACTGACGATGAAAAACTCTCTTGATCAACTGTTTTCAACTGACGACGGAAAACTCTCTCAGTCAGCTGCTACTCGGTTGATGAATATTATTACCTGATCATTTTTAAGTTCCCTCAGTGAGTTATCCTAAACATGAAGTCATAAAATGATGATTTTCGTATCACAAACTCACTATATTTCAAACTATATACTATGTTTCAAACTTAATCAAAATCGTTAGAGCCGTTTTCGATTTCCATCAGACATACTGACAAACAAACTAACAAACAGAAATGGAATACGATGATAAATACGTCTATAGTAACATCCATATGGGAACGTCTGTTATAGTAGACTGCATAAAACTAATCCGATGTTAGTTGGAAGAGCTCAGTACGTACCTCCTCACCCCTTACCATAAACTTTGCCAATTATTCAGGTGTACTGTATTATGAAAATATCAATATTAATTCTTACTTATAATCAGGTGCGGACGAAGTTGATCAAATCTTATTTGGCAACGTTGCATTTACCCTCATGAGACTATTTTCATACGGTCTTGTATATTTAAAATAATGTATAATATAGTGAACAACCAATTCATTTTTCAAATAATTTATTATAATATATATGGAATGAAAAATAATTTAGAGATTATAAACTACCTAAAACAACTTGGACAACAAAATAAATAACTTAGAATATATTCTTTTAAATTGGTGCAAGTTCCACATCATCCGCCTCTTGCACAACGGCGGTATCACCAATCCTAAAACTCGCAGCCGAGGACCAACTGCTAGAATAGAATAATAATATGAATTAGAATATCCAATGAATTATTATTATTATTATAAATGTATAACAAATTCCGGCCCGGGCAAGATATGTTTCTCATACCACTCCCGTGTTTCGGTTGGACACGTTAAACTGCCAGTCCCACTGCGTTAAACTGCCTGGAAACAGTCGTTAGGTCATGTCAGAGGCCTTGAAATTGATCAGTCCTAAGGGGGACAGTGAAAAGGGGGTCCTAAGCCCCCCTCAAAGATCAGATAAATAATGAAAATGCGGGTCTATCTACACGAATCCTTAGAGTCTCATAGAGATTTAATACTTTTTTTTAACAGCAGTAGTATAATTCCTTCCACAGTATAAACACAATGTAGCAAAATTGCCTTGAAAGTATGGGTACAGAGTAATAAAGAATATATTTTTCTCTGTGGTATAGTTTGAATACAGAATGGGTACACTTATTGATCAGAGCACAATAAGTGAGTTATTGAATAAATTTCAATGTGAGAATTAACAAGTTGCAAGATGTCACAGTGAAAGCAAGACAAAGGGCACAATCAGACAATCAAATGTATGTAAAGAGTTGTTGAGAATTATGGGAACAGCTTGATGTATCTTTAGCTTTCTAACTAAAAGTTATTTTCCAATAAGAATATTTTCCCCAATGAAATTGTCATTGTAAAAGAAAAATTTATATTTTTCCATGATTTTTAAGAAATCTGTTTTAGTGAATTCCTACTTTAGGGCCTCTCTGTAGACCTAAATTTCTAATTAATATTTCATGATTGAATTTAATAAGTAAAAATCTGGTGTGGCGCACTCACACAACTTTCCTTGCCGTTATGAAAATTTATCAACTGACGCTAGTGTTAACGCGCATCTCAAGTCTACTTTTCTAAGATCTGAGTCAGCTGGTGACAGGACAATAGCGCTGCAGACACACGAAGTCTGCTATCTCTTCATAGTGAATGATTTAATAGAATCAACAGTTGCCAACAGTTTGCAATTGAATAATCTTATTTTCTCGAATTTCGAGCTTATTTTCAATTTCAGGTGAAAATATTACTGAACATTAATTGTAGAGATTTTTATGCTCAATCTTTTCCACTTGAATTTTTTGTTTAAATTGTATCTGAAGCCTGATAATAATTGGGAATCTAAAACCAAACTTTGCATAGATGGTGCAGTGCTCCTGACATTTTCACAGATATGAGACTTGTGGCAGTTGATAGAGCTTATCAATGACTTTTCTAGGTATGAATTTGATCAAAATCGTTGGAGCAGTTTTCGAGAAAATCGCGAAAAACCCTGTTTTTGACAACATATTCGCCATTTTAGCCGCCATCTTGAATTGCATTTGATCGAAAATGTTCGTGTCGGATCCTTATAGTGTAAGGACCTTAAGTTCCGAATTTCAAGTCATTCCGTTAATTGGGAGATGAGATATCGTGTACACAGACGCACATACACTCATACACACACACACACATACAGACCAATACCCAAAAACCACTTTTTTGGACTCAGGGGACCTTGAAACGTATAGAAATTTAGAAATTGGGGTACCTTAATTTTTTTCGGAAAGCAATACTTTCCTTACCTATGGTAATAGGGCAAGGAAAGTAATAATGTATAATATGTCTGTATTGATACTTCAACCACATTTATATAAAACTGGAAAAAATGAAGCATATAATAACATCTTCGAATGTAACGTTTATGGGGAAAAACCCAGGTCCCTCTATCCTTTGGGGATATTACTCCCCCCCCAATACCTCTTGGTTTTTGCCCCTCCCCCTCCCTAGCAGTTTGGTGAAATGGCGCCACTAAAGTTGAATGAAATCAACTTCAATTATTGTATGGTAATTGTATGGCAAGATTACGATACTTATGAGCTCTACTTAGAAATGGATTGTGAAACAAGATAATTGAACTGGAATGTAATAAACTGTGATATTTTTATAATTATATAAAAGCAATTAAGCCATACATTACAATCATTGAGAGAAAAACTAATAAGATGCTTATATTATCTTCTCAAATCTTGATACATTAACAATTCACTACCGGTAATTCACGAGTAAATACTGATGGGGTCGATTTCAATGAACAAATTATTTAAATGAAATGGTTTATTTAATTATTTAAAAGATTTAAATGAAATGGTTGTTTTCTTCTAAATGTCTATACTTGAGCATTCTGTTAATTTCGAACAGAGCTCACTTTCACGGGGTTTTCTCAGATGATGCAGCAATCACTGAGGAATCTCCAGCACAGATTTCAATAATCCAGGAGAGAGTCATCTAGAATTAAAACTATTAGTGCAATATTGCTAAATTATTATTGCCAATCAATAGTGTTTTCCAGAAAATTACTAATCCCATAAATGTCTGTTAATTAAATGATAAGTTATGGAGTTCCAAATATTATAATATTTTTCGCATTCCCATTTTTCTTTTTTTCATATTTTAAATCGCTTCATTTGGGTCACTCGTTGTTTAGTCGAATATAGTATTTAATACACTGGCAAGTCTCAAACAAAAAGAGACATGTCGAGATGCCTTCCGTCATCTGGGCATCATGACGGTGACCAACATCTACATCATGGAAGTCATCACCCATGTTAGCCGACTAAATTCCCAGAGAGGCAGGCACAAATGTTCATAAATACGTCACTCGGCAGGCAGATAAACTATGTACTCCCAAGGCACAGGACTGCAATCTTCCAAGAGAAACCTTCATACGTGGGCAGAAAACTGTGGAATCACCTACCGGAGAAGATAAAGAGGCTGGATTGTGTGACATTGAAAAAAAGACTTAGTGAGTTTCTCAAAGGAAGGCCCATGTACGAACTATGTGAATTTCTTGAAACAGGAGACACAGACTGGCAGTGAACAAAATATATAATTGTAAATACAAACAATTCAAATATATATATAATTATATATTTATTTTTTCATTCTTGACAGCAATTGCTATTCTTGAAGAATATGTAATAAAGAATTTTGACTATTGACTATTATTCAGGTATATATCTATCACATATCATATATCTCTCTTAGCAGCGACTATATAAACGCTTAACATAGGTTGCTAGGGAACGATAATAATAAGAATGTGTGATGAATAATCTATCCTGTTCTAGGCGAGCAATATTTCTGTATTACAGATATCCAAAAACTTCAACACGAAAATGTGAATATCTTTGAAACGGTTTGATATATTGATAGCGATTTCCACCATTCATTGTCTCTTGAAATTCTTTATTTGAATCTTGTATTAAAACCTTCCCAAAGAAAATGTTTGATTCAATGTGGCGGAACGAAGATGGCAGACCTAAATTTTGAAGCTACATACAGATTTTTTTTTAATTTGAATAGGAATCCCAGTGGAGCTCACTGTCAAATTATCTTTGGAAAAGGAACATCAAGCTGTTTTCCTTATTACGCTGTAGGCCTACGTGAATCCATAGAACTTCATAGGTTTCTCCGTATGGGTAAATGATTCAGAATCAAAATTCAAAGTTTGTCAAATTAATAATACCAACGACATAGCAACTGCCACCACAATTTGTATCATTAATATTACGCGTATGCTACTGTAAGATAATAGTCAGGCAGACACTCAGGAGCAAGTTATTTTGTCTCATGTAGTACTTTCAATGTTACTTTTATATCCTGAAAAAGGACGAAGGAGTGAGTAAAATATTTTGTTGTTCAACGAACTTGATCTGTAAAAAGGTTCGAAGAGTGCGTGTTCAAAATTTGAAGCTGATCGATCAACTCTTTCTAAAGTTATTGTAGTGCATTCAAACAAACAAGCAAACCCACAGACTGGCAACAACTTTGAACTTGAGTAAAAAGTAAGAACTTGCTAGCTCTCGTTCAACAAATATTATTGAGAGAACAACGGGCGGTATTATCAAGTTGGGAGCACATAACTTGAAGGAATCAAATTATTTCAGTGTAGGGGATTGAGTATTTTACAAGAGAGTGTGTTTCTGAGGGATATAGGCCTATAGTGAGAAAGTGAAGAAGTGAGGATTCAATTGAATTGCAGTTTTAGTTTTTTTGCACGGCCGGCCCTCTCTCACATTCAACCATCAACCTTCGATGCTACATTAACTATATTATACAATCCTACTCAGTGGAATGAGGGAATTCACAATATTACAAGCAAGAGTTGATAGTAATGAATATTATTGACACAAAAAAAATTACAAATCTAGGCATGGGAAAGTCAAATTCAAGATAGGTTGAAGATAATATGTCTGAAGCATTCTATGAAATAATAACAAAACCCTGAGGGGTTTTGAAGAAAGGAGAACATTAGCACACAACCGGGTAAGAGAGAGAGAGAGAGTGTGTGTGTGTTTGTGTGAGACAGAGTGAGAGCGAGAGCAAAAGGCGCAGGAGTGATAGAGAGAGGGTGAGGGAGGGGGTGAGAGAGAGGGAGGGGGAGAGCGAGAGGGAGAATGAGAGAGTAAGCAATAGAACTAAAATAATAAGGTTGAGATAAGAGACAATGTCACGCAGGAGTATTGTCTAACGGTGGTGACACACACACTTCTACAGTCACTCTAAGTTATAAACAGAATATTTCAAAGAAAGTACAGTCTGTGCCAAAATTGAAACCAGTTTACTTCCAAGCTATTCTGACATAGGCGTCAAAAACAGATAGCGACAACCAGAGACTGTTTTCCAGGTAGAGAAATTAGTCACGGACTCGCCCCGCCAAAACAAGACACTTCTTTTTCAGCACAAGAACGACAAAACTAGCCACCGCCAAAACAAGACTGATTTTTAGTGCTAGGATGGATGTGTCTGACTTTGACGGTGGTGTATCCTGACATCGCCCCGTGTAAATTAATTACTACTTAATTGTCATTCTAGTTTAATTGCTCTATTATTACTCGCATATCAAGATAATAGATTATGGAGGAGAATAGGTCAATTAATAAGTGGCATAATATCTGGGCTTATGTGCCTAACCGGAGGGTATGAAATGAAACGAGTATAAATTTGGGGCGATGTTCAGGTCCACTTATTAATATGATCGGTAGTTTGTTATAATTTCAATGCTTGCTGTTTTCCAGCTTATCGCACTCCATGTCGCGACAGGAAGGCTACGTTTTAGAGATAATTCCATAATCTACATTCCTCGACGACTCGGAGCCACAATTTTTAAATATCTATCATGGGAACTTGAAGTCATGGCCGTTCATAATAGAGAGAGAAAATAATTTATTTCGCTAACTCACAATAATGGCTCTGAAAGGCAGTCAGGCCGTTCATAATAGAGAGAGAAAATAATTTATTTCGCTAACTCACAATAATGGCTATTGTGTATTAAATTTACTATTATAACTTGGGGAAAAGGCCTGAATTAAAAATAGTGCTCGGCACACTCCCCCTCCTTACGGTGTGAACACACAAAAAGAATCTAATCAGGATATGTTTAACATAGAGGCATTCTGTGTAATTTGGAGAGTCAAATTTCTGGATGATAGTAGGATCCAATTTGAAGCGGGTCCTCTTCAAAAGAAATCTCTTTCATCATTCCGAAATTCAGCAAATTATAAAACTAATTGAGATTTGTGGCAAGAGTCTTTAAAACTGTGGCAAGAGTCAGGACAAAACAATATGGGCGTGTCACTTTTTAAGTAGGTACTAAAGATGACCGAGTAATAATCTTGAATACTTCAATCACTTTTGAGTCTCTGGTAATTTTCTTGGCAAACTCTAACAGGGAAAACGTTTTAAAGACATCATAGTTTTAATTGGTTCTATGTTACTCTGCTGTTGTAAAATATGAAGTATGTGATTATAATAGTAAAATGTGATGAAACTTTTCACTCTGCTGAATGTATTGAAATCTAACTATCATTACTATAGAGTTGAGAGTGCAACATATTTTAACAATATAAAGCAATTCAGTAGGCAATACTATTCTACATAGACTACAATTCAAAGATAATAATGGTTGAAACTGCAAACTAGTGAGTCATCGGAGAGCAATGACACACGCTTGATGTACATTCTGTAGCTATGAAACTTTCTATCCATTTTTGTATTCCAGCAGGAATCTCTATCACTGAATTGTATTAAAGTGAACTAAAACGGAATCAGTTGAACTGAAACCTATGATATGTTTATAATTGTATTAATCACGGAAGGTAAACTAATAAGAATAGGGATTCCAAAAAAATAATAGGAATATAAAGCGAATAGGATATAAAATATGAGGCCTTAGACATTATCCTTATTATTTTACGAATGAGAAATATTTTATCTATATGTACTAACTCCTAACTAGGTATTCGAATTTATAATTCTTAACTATGAATGGATGAGTATTAAGCTATTGAAAAGGGTATAGTATCGAATATTA
>NW_024091909.1:0-16220 GCF_014356525.2 Nilaparvata lugens | reverse complement strand
GTAAAAGTTCACCGCCAAAAACAAGGTACTGTAACCCCGACAATAAAGCAACGTACAGACCAACGAAAGTGCAGTGTAGTGAAACAAAGGTTCATTCGAGAATGTCAATCAAAAGTGGGGATTCAAAATTATTATGAAATGGGTTATATGTTCAATGGGCTTTTCTTTCTTGAGTAATTTCATGTTGAAATTAATTTGTTATTTTATGACTGATATTGTTTGGTTTTGTGACGTATTGCTATCTAAACGAAGGATAGTAATGCGCCCCCAAATCAGATGAAGAATGTCAACAAAGTAACATGAAATTGTTGTTTCTGTTGTTCGCTTTTAGTTGCCAATGTTTATTGAAGCTGTTTGTATTTTTCAATTATTTCAAATTGTAGTGTTATTCTATAGTATAAACCTATTAGATCAGGCATGGCAAGATTAATTGAAGTTTTCTTGACTCTAGCCCGTTCACCTGCATGAATTAGGTATAGACTCAGGTATTTTCTAGATGTGTCTGCCTATTTCTAAATTCTAAATTTTATTCAAAATTATCTTCTTTATCATCTTTTAAAAAGGTCAGGCACACCTTATAGATTCTATTAGATTGAACATAACTTATCATACACATGATGATCATATGTGTTTGTCAAGTTCCCTTCAATCTAATAGAATCTATAAGGATTAAGTTATTAACATTTTGTAAATAACTTTGGTGTAAACGCAGCTTAACTCTTTTCAGCTCAAATTCGGATGGTACTCCATTTTATTATAAGAACATCTTTGTTTATGGTTCTGTACTGGGTTTAGGAAAAAATATATCTGACATTCTTAAAAGTATTTTGATTTGGATACTATCAAGTTTTCAAAAATACAGGAATTTCTAAGGAGAAATTGTTTTTTATAATTTTTACTTTTTGAAATATGCAGGATTATTTCTGCATAAAAATTTGTTTTTAGTGTTTGTCTAGGTTAACCACTATTTGAATTGTTTAGATATTAGAACATTTTTTGTGTGAAAAAATGAATTGTTTAGAATTTAGAACAGAATGAGTGTCTAATATTGAAATCTTTGGAGTAGGTCATTTGAGAATTGGTAGTAAAACCTTTGAATTTTGAAGATAAATTCTTCAAGGTATTTTTATTAACTAATGATATAGGATCTTGATTTTTCAGAATACATATCAATTTAAGAAAAATATATTCCAGTTAAGTTACATAACTCAAATAACACAATTTGTTTTTTTTTACTATTTACTCTTGATTGTTTACTATAATCAACAGTAAGAAGAAGACGGATCAAGAATAAAAAAATGATCTAATAAAAATGTTTCCAATTTTACAGAAAATATGAATGTAAATGACATTTTTGAACGAGAGCACAAGCAGTTAGTCTTTGTAGCTTTTTAATCGCTCACGTTTCTTTTTCATAATGAATTCGAACTTGAACCTCTCCAAATTTGTTTTGGTGACTATAACGTCCATAAAGATGAATTGGCCGTTGTTTTCATCCATAACAACATCGACGACTGATGACTCCTTATAGAGCCACGAGAACTCAGGTCCGCCATTCGCTACACGTATTCTAATCTTCACTCGATCTGTTACATTCAATAGAATTCGTTGCACTTCATCCCGTAACTGAGATAACCCACTGTTATTTGCGCACGATATTTGCAACATCCCATTACCTTCTAGAGTTTGCAGCTGTTTTTTTGTTAGTAAGTCAACTTTGTTGGCTACTACGATTATATTTTTCACTAGACTTTGATCTACATTCAGTTGTTTCAAGGTGTCATCAACATGGGCTGCTTGGGCCACATAATCTGGATTACTCACATCGATTACATGCACAATCAAGTCAGCTTCTAGTGCATCTTCCAACGTAACAATGAAAGGCTCAATTAGCATGGTTGGTATGTCTGAAATGAAACCTATCGTGTCAATGTAGAGAACTTTGATGTTGGAAGGTAGAACACCAAGATGACATGTTACATCAAGGGTAGCAAATAGTTCATTTTTTGGTTGCATCTGTTGCTCTAGTGTGAGCGCTTTAATAAGGGACGTCTTTCCAGCATTAGTGTATCCAACAACAGCAATGGTTGGGAACTGTCGTTTCTTTCTTTTGCTTCTTATCAAATCGCGATGTTTCTTCAAACTTTTCAATTCTGCTCTCAGCCTGCCCTCACGTTCTTTAATGATATTCTTCCTGATCTCGTACAAAGTCTCCCCGGAGCTTCCATCCGAATCTCCACCTCTTGCCCGATACTTATCCAAAGATAAGTTCCTCCACAATTGAGGAATTTCTGCCATGGCCACTTGGAGTTTGGCTTCTTTGGTAACAGCATGCTCACGGAAAATCCTCATCACCACTGAGTACCTATCAAAAACCGGCAAACCAAAAGTTTCTTCCAAAAAATCTTGTTGGACTTTTGATAGCACATTTAAACTAATAAAAACAGCTGTTATACTCTCATCAGATTTGATTATTTTAGTCAGCGCCTCCAATTTCCCTTTTCCAAAAACTTGAGGGCTTTTTGTAGTAGTTAAAGGAACTATTTCCGTACCGACCACTGCCCAATCTTTCAGAGTATCAATAAGCGCTACTGATTCGTTCAGCTGGTTTGCAGGTGTAGTAAGCTGCTTTTTTGAGGCCCCCCACTTGATATACGGTTGTATAACAAATATATTATATCCCATCGCTTTTTGTTCTATCCCTTTCTCTACAAAGAGATCATCAAAGAGCTCATCAAACCTGTTTACTGCATCTTTACTATCGTCTAACGTATTAACTTGATCTGAACCATCACATACTCTGTTTGAAGACATAGTTCTCAGGTTTGAATTACTCGGACTCCGAATCACAAGATAAGACGAGAAAGTTTTACTCGAGAAATGATTTTGTAAGGCCTGCATCTCACAACACAAACGCGAATAACTAATAGTCTGCGGGATTTGTTTGATCCGATTCCTAAGCCCATTCATCAATAGTTGTTTGAATAAACAGTTACTTCTATTAAAAATCATGATAGCCCGATTAAATAGAATTCAACACTCACAGAAGTTTCATTTTTCTTCTTTGTGGTTTGTTATTCCTCTTCGAATATCTTCCACCAGAAATTCACCTGCCAACAAAATTATAGTTACAAAAAATAAAAATTGTTCTCAATATAGCAATAGGTAATTATTGACCGAGCGAAGTGAGGTCTAAAGCTAAGTTTACACCGGAGTTAATAACACATTTTTGTTATCAACTGATGTTAATTACAAAAGTTAATAATATCATGTTGAGTTGCGTTTACACCGGAGTTGATAACATGAGTTATTAATAAAAAGTTGTCAACTTGACTGAATCGACAAAAAATTCTCTTGAAAAAAGTTGATAACTCGTGTTTTCAACAGAAAATTCCTTGTTTAACAAGATTTTATGTTATCCATTGAGAGTCGGTAACTTTTGTTAATAACAGGCTACTATCTTCCCCGCAACCCACTCGCCCAGCATCCCTACCCTACAACTACAGCTGTTTCCTAATAACTACAGCTGCAGACAAAACACGTGACAATTAACTTTTGTTGATAACAAAACTAGCAGCCAAAAAAAAATTTATTAACTTATGTTGAAAACTTTTGTTTCAAACTCTGGTGTAAACGCATTATAATTTATTTACATAAGATCAGATGAAGATCATTATTTTAATGATCACACACATGTTTCAATTCAAATTTGAAGACAATTTTTTGCTTCTTATTCCGGCTGCTAAATCATATGAATAGTCTCTTTAAATGAAATCATATGGAAGTCAATTATATTGATAACAAGATCTTGTTAATTGACCGAGCGAAGTGAGGTCCAAGATTCAAGTCAACGGTTTGGCATTTCTCTTAATGTTTAAATGTTTGAATGTTTATATGTTTTTATGTTGCGCATTTACGGCGAAACGCGGTAATAGATTTTCATGAAATTTGACAGGTATGTTCCTTTTTAAATTGTGCGCGACGTACATACAAGGTTTTTGGAAATTTTGCATTTCAAGGATAATATAAAAGGAAAAAGGAGCCTCCTTCATACGCCAATATTACCGTAAAAATCAGACTATTTTATTGTACCAGATGTTCCAGACTCAAATTTCATTGTCAAGAGTGATCAATTGTTACAAAATACAAATTTCACCCCTCACATTGAATCTGCTATAACAATAGAAGAAAAACATTAAGTAGTGGACTAATACATCAAATTAAAGAGAAAACAAAACTCTACAAATCTAAGGTGAGCATTCATGTTTATGATGTTGGAGAGTTGAAGGCCCTGGAACATCAAAAAATAGGATTAAAAGCTGTTATTTTAACAATTTTACACTTTTAAGAGCGTATATCTCGAAAACTGTTGGAGATATCACAAATCACCACAGAACAAATATTGTAGAGAATTTATCAAGCTTCATTTCTGAACATGTCATTTCTAGTCATGTCGGTTGAACGCATTTTCCTCAAGTTCTGAGCATGTAAGCAAAACATTGAAAAATACAACTTTTAAACCACCCTCATCCCTTTAGCACAAGGGATAGGGATGGGGACTTTTGATATGTTCACCCCTAACTGGTCTCAATAAAACTGCAAAGTCAAAAATTGTGTTCAAGACATTCTCTCCAAAATCCTTTGTCAATTGGTCTATTTTTGCATAACTGAAGATCTCACACTCAACACTGAAGCTGCTGCAACAGTCGGGAGGATGTGCGTTAACTTGTGAAATTATACATCAAATTGAAGAGAATTTGATGCTCTATAAGCTCATGATTGGCATGAATATTTATGCTATAAAGACTCAACTATAAAAAATAAAAAAAAATTTTTCGTTGAAATTTTTCAAAATGGCGGCCATTTTAAATTTTTGATGGCGAATATCTCGAAAACCGTCCATTTTACAGAAAATTTACAAGAGACAAAAAAGTTAGCAATTTTTTCACGATTCCAATGATACCTAATTTATTAAGATTGGTCGAAGAATAACAGAGAAATTAATTTTTTTCGTACTGCATGCATGACCACTTTTCACCATTTAAAGATCAATATTAATTTTTAATTCCAGATGTATTTAAGATGAAGCTTTGAAACTCGGTATGGCTCCATATGGGCAAACAGATGATTTTACAATGGTTTTCAGATGATAATGTTTGTCTTGTAAAAGTATTGTTGTTTCATTAAAAGTAAAGAACCAGATGTAGTGCTTCCTATTTCTTAGTCTCACGTTTCCTAGGTCTTATTTCTATCTTAAATTTCCAGTTTCAATATTTTCTTACGTTGCTTCTACACAAATATTTAATTATTGTAATGGAATTTAGTTCGCTGGAGTACACCGATATTCACTTCATGTATGGAGCAGCTCTTGGCAATGCGACCGAAGCAAGAAGAATGTATGCAGCTGCATTTCCAAACCGCCGTCTCCCTTCCGACAAGGTGTTCACAAGAACTCACAATCGGCTGAGAGAAGTTGGTTCATTTGAACGGAACAGGGTAATTGCTGGTAGGCCTCGAGCAGTTCGAAATGTTGCTTTTGAAGAGGAAGTATTGCAGAAATTCGATTTCAATCCTAGAACGAGTACGAGAGCAGTTGCAAAGCAAATCAATTCAAGTGCTTCTTCTGTGTGGCGTGTACTAAACAAGGAAAGACTTCACCCCTTCCGCTTTCAAAAAGTTCACTCATTGGTTGAACGCGACTATGAGCCAAGAGTAAACTGTGCCCGTTGGTTTCTTCAGCAAGACATTATCCAACCAAATTTTCTAGAAAATGTGTTATTTACCGATGAGTCCAGCTTTACAAGAGAAGGAATCTTCAACTCTCGCAACAGTCACGTCTGGGCCTTAGACAATCCTCATGAGGTCAAAGTGCGTGGTTATCAGCATAGATTTTCGCTGAATGTTTGGACGGGTATCTTAGGTAATCGCGTGATTGGACCATACATTCTTCCTAATCGTCTGAATTCTCCCACGTACATTACTTTTTTAAGAGACATACTACCAGAACTTTTGGAAGATGTGCCTCTTGCAAACAGATATAATATTTGGTTTCAACATGATGGTGCCCCTGCTCATTTCGGAAATGTTGTTACGGACTTTCTGAACATGACCTATCGTCAGCGGTGGATTGGGCGGGGTGGACCAGTACCGTGGCCCGCACGTTCACCTGACCTCAACCCTTTAGATTTTTTTTCTGGGGCCATATGAAAGACCTTGTTTACAGCACGCCAGTAGAAAACGAAGAAGACCTTGTGGCAAGAGTGGTTGCTGCAGCAGGTGCCATTCAAGATGATGAAAATGCTTTTATAGCAGTTCGACGGTCCATGATTGAAAGGTGCAGACTGTGTAATCAAGTTGAAGGACGGCATTTTGAGCAATTGCTGCATTAGTATCAGTGAACCGATTTGAGTGAAATTAATATTTTTCAATGTAAAATAAAATTTGGAGGAAAGTTATTCTTGTATATTTCTGTAATAAGAACGGTTTTCATGAAATTATAAAAAAATTAATATTGATCTTTAAATGGTGAAAAGTGGTCATGCATGCAGTACGAAAAAAATTAATTTCTCTGTTATTCTTCGACCAATCTTAATAAATTAGGTATCATTGGAATCGTGAAAAAATTTGCTAACTTTTTTGTCTCTTGTAAATTTTCTGTAAAATGGACGGTTTTCGAGATATTCGCCATCAAAAATGTAAACCCCTAAAAGAATTAAAAATAGAACACAGGGATGAAATTGTTAGTGATGCAAAAAGATTGTCAAATATTTTTAATGAGTATTTTGTTAGCATTGGCAGAGATGTCGCTGCTAATTCTAATGGTGGAGCTGATAACATGGACTATCATAATATCTTCAAGGAAACTAATCAGCAGAAGTCTATATTCCTTGAAGCTGTTACCTATGATGAGCTCTTAGTTTACATTAGAGGATTAGAAAATGGTAAATCTTGTGGGGGTGACTGTATATCTTCTGGATTATTGAAGAATGTTGCGCTGGCCATAGTACCAATTCTAGTTGATATTTTCAATTGTAGTCTCTCTACAGGGGTGTTTCCTTCTGGGATGAAGCTGGCAAGAGTGGTGCCAGTTTTCAAGTCGGGTTCTCGATTAAAGTTGAACAATTATAGACCTATATCCCTGCTGTCAGTATTTTCAAAGTTGTTGGAGAAGATAATGAAAAGGAGACTTCTAGAATTTCTTGATTCATGTAATTTTTTCTATAGTAACCAATTTGGCTTTCGTGAATGTATGAATACAGAAATGGCTCTTGAAAGGTTTATGGCAGTTGTTTTCTCTGGTCTCAACTTCAGGCCAGCACGCTGTGTCGCAGGACTGTTTCTAGATATAAAAAAGGCATTTGACACAGTGAACCATTCGATCTTGTTAAATAAATTGTATAATGCTGGCATCAGGGGCGTGGCTCATGACTGGTTCTTGTCCTATTTGAATGACAGACAACAATATGTAGCCATTGGAGGTGTGAAGAGTGAGGTTCAGGTAGTGGACTGTGGTGTACCACAGGGATCAGTCCTTGGGCCAATCTTGTTCCTCATTTTTATTAATGATCTCTATTCGTTCAGGTTCTCTGGTATGCCTGTATCTTTTGCAGATGACACTGCATTGGCATATTGTGATCTGGATGGCCCCAATTTGGTAAGATTGATGCAGGATGATTTGAACAAGCTATTGCTCTGGTTTAGACACAATAAGATTCAGCTCAATCTTTCAAAAACAAAATACATGCTGTTTACACTATCAACATCATGGACATTGCCTTCTGCACTGAAGTTTCATGGTAGCTGTGCGAGTGATGACTGTGACTGTGAGGTGGTTGGTCAAACTGACTCATTAAAATATTTGGGTGTGATTGTTGATGAAAAGCTCACTTGGTCTCATCATATTACTAATATAAAAAGCCATCTGCTGTTAATGCTGAGGAAGTTCTACTTTTTGAATAAATTTCTCCCTATGAGTGTCCTGAGGCAGCTATATTTTGCACTTGTCGAATCAAAAATCAGCTACGGTATAAATTGTTGGGGCTCCACTTACATTAGTCACTTGAAGCCCTTAATAACTATACAAAAATCCATAGTTCGTGCCATCAAGAAGGAGGGTAGATATGAACATTCTTTTCCTATCTTTCAGAGTCTCAGATGCTTGCCTCTCAGATATATCTATGTTTTCAAAGTATTGTATATGTTTTATGTTATGTCTGGAAACTGTGGTCATGCGTTGTTCAGGGATGTTCCTAGTTATCAAACTAGGAGAGTGACATCTGATTTACTAAGACTTCCTAAATCGTATACCACTTGTTTCCAGAAATCGTTTGTATTTCTCGGCCCTAAGTTTTTCAACAATATTCCTCTTGAAATTAAGAGAACACAAAATCGACTTGTTTTTAAAACAAAAGTTCTTGGATGGCTTAGAGGTCTTATGCCTGACTATCTAGAGACCTTATTCAATGTGGTTTCTTAGTTAAAATACTCTGATAATGGTGGCTATGCATTGGCTAAATGAGCTGGAATTGGAGAGTGAGCATGGTTAGTGTGAATGTGTGAGTGATTGGTTGCTAATTTTTCTTTCTTTCTTCTTTTTATATTTTTCTACTTCTCTATAAATTCATAAATTATCAGATATTCATTCCTGCTCGCAGACGTAGAGTTTTGTACTCTCAGCAAGCAGTATTTTTCTATCCAAATTCACAAATTAGTCCTGGTTTAGCATGTTCGAATTCTTGTCTGATGTTATTGTTATTTGTTTAATAAATTAGACTTTTATGTACTTTATAAAATATTAACTTATTACTCTAATATTGTTAAGCTGTATTATTTTTTCTCATAATTTGTAAATATTGTGAATTGGATTGAATAAAATTTGAATTTGAATTTGAATTTGAAAATTTGAATTTGAATATGAATTGGAATAGGACTATTTTTCCTTGAAAGAGTATAAATATTGCATAATAGATGAAACACCATACTGTAGCAATAAATAACAATTTATAAAAATCTGGTGTGGCGCACTCACACAACTTTCCTTCCCATTATGAAAATTGATCACCTGACGCTAGTGAACACGCGCATCTCAAATCATTCAAAGATCTCAGCCAGCTGGTGACAGGACAATAACGCTGGAGACACACCAGGTCTGCTATCTCTTCATAGTGAATCATTTAATAGAATCAACAGTTGCCAACAGTTTGCAAATTGTATAATCTTATTTTCTCGAACTTTGGGCTTATTTTGAATTTTAGGTGAAAATGTTACTGAACATTAATTGTAGAGATTTTTATGCTCAATCTTTTCCACTTGAAATTTTTTGTTTAAATTGTATCTGAAGCCTGATAATTGGGAACCTAAAATCGAACTTTGCATAGATGGGGCGGAGCTCCTGGAATTTTTATAGAAATGAGACTTGTGGCAGTTGATAGAGCTTATCAATGAATATTTTAGGTATAAATTTGATCAAAATCGTTGGAGCCGTTTTCGAGAAAATCGCGAAAAACCCTGTTTTTGACAATATTTTCGCCATTTTAGCCGTCATCTTGAATTGCATTTTATCGAAATTGTTCGTGTCGGATCCTTATTTTGTAAGGACCTCAAGTTCCAAATTTCAAGTCATTCCGTTAATTTGGAGAAGAGATATCGTGTACACAGACGCACATACACACACACACACACACAAACCAATACCCAAAAACCACTTTTTTGGACTCAGGGGACCTTGAAACGTATAGAAGTATAGAAATTCGGGTACCTTAATTTTTTCGGAAAGCAATACTTTCCTTACCTATGGTAGTAGGGCAAGGAAAGTAAAAATAGTATAGCTGCCTTTACATCGAAGTTATTAGCAAAATGTTAACAGATTCATTTAACATTTACCGCTGCTCACGGAAAATCCTCATCACCACTGAGTACCTATCTAAAACCGGTAAACCAAAAGTTTCTTCCAAAAAATCTTGTTGGACTTTTGATAGCACATTTAAACTAATAAAAACAGCTGTTATACTCTCATCAGATTTGATTATTTTAGTCAGCGCCTCCAATTTCCCTTTTCCAAAAACTTGAGGGCTTTTTGTAGTAGTTAAAGGAACTATTTCCGTACCGACCACTGCCCAATCTTTCAGAGTATCAATAAGCGCTACTGATTCGTTCAGCTGGTTTGCAGGTGTAGTAAGCTGCTTTTTTGAGGCCCCCCACTTGATATACGGTTGTATAACAAATATATTATATCCCATCGCTTTTTGTTCTATCCCTTTCTCTACAAAGAGATCATCAAAGAGCTCATCAAACCTGTTTACTGCATCTTTACTATCGTCTAACGTATTAACTTGATCTGAACCATCATATATACTCTGTTTGAAGACATAGTTCTCAGGTTTGAATTACTCGGACTCCGAATCACAAGATAAGACGAGAAAGTTTTACTCGAGAAATGATTTTGTAAGGCCTGCATCTCACAACACAAACGCGAATAACTAATAGTCTGCGGGATTTGTTTGATCCGATTCCTAAGCCCATTCATCAATAGTTGTTTAAATAAACAGTTACTTCTATTAAAAATCATGATTAGCAAAATGTTAATAACTTAATCCTTTGTGCCGAGCACTATTTTTAATTCAGGCCTTTTCCCAAGTTATAATAGTACATTTAATACGCAATAGACTAGAGCCATTATTGTGAGTTAGCGAAATAAATTATTTTCTCTCTCCATTATGAACGACCATGAATCGAGTTTCCCATGATAGATATTTAAAAATTGTGGCTCCGAGTCGTCGAGGAATGTAGATTATGGAATTATTTCTAAAACTTAGCCTTCCTGTCGTGACATAGAGTGCGATAAGTTGGAAAACAGCAAGCATTGAAATTATAACAAACTACCGATTTTGCAGTTACTATGGGGTCCAAAGGCTCTAGAAGCCACGCGACGATTGGTCAAATTGATTCCCTTCGCCCAATAGGAGACCTGTTTCTAAATACAGTAGTGGGGGGATTCCCCAGCCGAGAGACCAGATTACGTTTAGGAGGACACTTTGCTAGGAGCACTACGAGAGTAAAGATGTAGTCATTATGTTTCGCCCTTTTTGGGCAGGTTTACAAGTTTATATCATTAGTTAATGTAGGAGCTAGTTTTATTTTTATTAAAGTTTAAATTTTCTAGTAGTGCCATGTCCTGAAAGGTTTAATTGTGTTTCTTCATCATGTACGAATAATTGTTTCTTCAAATAGCTGCTAAGGTACGTAAAATAAGGTTAAAATATAATTTAGGCAATTTAATTGATTGAAACTTCCATAAGAGTATTGTATTAACAAAGCCTGTTATTTTTCAAGTTAATAATATTGATTGAGAATAATCCTTTTGATTTTATTAGTGATGGAAGATAATTATAATTTTTTTTCTAAAGAAGTATAGAAAGTTTTCAGTTATGTTACATTTGAGTTATTGTTTCTGGAGATATATTATCGTAGAGTATTGCTGAAAGTCAGGAAGATAGCCTTTAAATTGGAATGAAATTTTTAAGATTATGTTCATATTGAGTTTAAGACTCAATTTTATATTTTTCTGACTGTGTTTTCTCATGGCGTTAAGGCTTTTAACTGAACGCTAATTTATTAAATTATAACAGAACTTTTGAATTATTTGTGAAGAAAGATCCATTAATTCTGATACAAAGAATCAGTAGTTTAAAGATAAAATTCTATATAAAATGAGGATTCAAATAGAATGAGAGAATTTAATTAATTGTAATCAATAGATAACTCCTGTTTTAGCTTTTGATGAATTGTAGGAAGAGTTAGAAATTAATGCTGTAATACATTTATTTACAGCGGTTCATGTGTGTCCCCAAACCAACTTCATGTACCACCCCTTTGGTTCCGCAACTTTATGTAACACCGCTTCAAGACACCCGTTCAGACGACAGGTCTAGGGACGTAAGAGGACATCGCCGTCAAGCCAAATTCAACCGGTAAAAGTTCACCGCCAAAAACAAGGTACTGTAACCCCGACGATAAAGCAACGTACAGACCAACAAAAGTGCAGTGTAGTGAAACAAAGGTTCATTCGAGAATGTCAATCAAAAGTGGGGATTCAAAATTATTATGAAATGGGTTATATGGGTTACTATCGACGAAATTTAGGTTCAACGGACTTTTCTTTCTTGAGTAATTTCATGTTGAAATTAATTTGTTATTTTATGACTGATATTGTTTGGTTTTGTGACATATTGCTATCTAAATGAAGGATAGTAATGCGCCCCCAAATCAGATGAAGAATGTCAACAAAGTAACATGAAATTGTTGTTTCTGTTGTTCGCTTTTAGTTGCCAATGTTTATTGAAGCTGTTTGTATTTTTCAATTATTTCAAATTGTAGTGTTATTCTATAGTATAAATCTATTAGATCAGGCATGGCAAGATTAATTGAAGTTTTCTTGACTCTAGCCCGTTCACCTGCATGAATTAGGTATAGACTCAGGTATTTTCTAGATGTGTCTGCCTATTTCTAAATTCTAAATTTTATTCAAAATTATCTTCTTTATCATCTTTTAAAAAATGTATGGTTGCCTGTAAAGTCGGTATACGGGCGAAAGTTTTATGTGACAACGACTTTGAGTGGTAAAATAATTTTAATGTGAATATTCATTCGTATAGTAGGAAGAAGGATGAAATAATAGTAACAATTTAAAACATTTATTTATACAAAGAATTATATTGAAAACATTAATTTATACAAAGAATCTCGCACTGAACCACAACATTGTGATTACTACAACTAACAACATAACCTATTCACTTATGCATGATTATGTGATAATGCATTATTGTGATTACTACAACATAACCTATTCACTTATTCACCTAAGCAGGCGTAGTCGCAGGAGATGCTTGCAGCGCCTGCGCAGGTTGACTGCTCCGTTTCACTCTCTCTCCAGATGAATGGCTTCCGGTTGCTGCGGCGTTGCTCGCCACTGCTCCTATTTGTGCTCTTTCCAGACGACCGTGAACCGAAACGAACGCTCTCACTCGCTCTCATTGTGAGCCATAACATGGGAACATAACGCAGTTTCTTGAAGTGTCACCCGGCAAACCAATTTATAAGACGTTGTCACATCAAAGGGTCAGGCACACCTTATAGATTATATTAGATTGAACATAACTTATCATACACATGATGATCATATGTGTTTGTCAAGTTCCCTTCAATCTAATAGAATCTATAAGGATTAAGTTATTAACATTTTGTAAATAACTTTGGTGTAAACACAGCTTAACTCTTTTCAGCTCAAATTCGGATGGTACTCCATTTAATTATAAGAACATCTTTGTTTATGATTCTGTACTGGGTTTAAGAAAAAATATATCTGACATTCTTAAAAGTATTTTGATTTGGATACTATCAAGTTTTCAAAAATACAGGAATTTCTAAGGAGAAATTGTTTTTTATAATTTTTACTTTTTGAAATATGCAGGATTATTTCTGCATAAAAATTTGTTTTTAGTGTTTGTCTAGGTTAATCACTATTTGAATTGTTTAGATATTAGAAAATTTTTTGTGTGAAAAAATGAATTGTTTAGAATTTAGAACAGAATGAGCGTCTAATATTGAAATCTTTGGAGTAGGTCATTTGAGAATTGGTAGTAAAACCTTTGAATTTTGAAGATAAATTCTTCAAGGTATTTTTATTAACTGATGATATAGGATCTTGATTTTTCAGAATACATATCAATTTAAGAAAAATATATTCCAGTTAAGTTACATAACTCAAATAACACAAATTGTTTTTTTACTATTTACTCTTGATTGTTTACTATAATCAACAGTAAGAAGAAGATGGATCAAGAATAAAAAAATGATCTAATAAAAATGTTTCCAATTTTACAGAAAATATGAATGTAAATGACATTTTTGAACGAGAGCACAAGCAGTTAGTCTTTGTAGCTTTTTAATCGCTCACGTTTCTTTTTCATAATGAATTCGAACTTGAACCTCTCCAAATTTGTTTTGGTGACTATAACGTCCATAAAGATGAATTGGCCGTTGTTTTCATCCATTACAACATCGACGACTGATGACTCCTTATAGAGCCACGAGAACTCAGGTCCGCCATTCGCTACACGTATTCTAATCTTCACTCGATCTGTTACATTCAATAGAATTCGTTGCACTTCATCCCGTAACTGAGATAGCCCACTGTTATTTGCGCACGATATTTGCAACATCCCATTACCTTCTAGAGTTTGCAGCTGTTTTTTTGTTAGTAAGTCAACTTTGTTGGCTACTACGATTATATTTTTCACTAGACTTTGATCTACATTCAGTTGTTTCAAGGTGTCATCAACATGGGCTGCTTGGGCCACATAATCTGGATTACTCACATCGATTACATGCACAATCAAGTCAGCTTCTAGTGCATCTTCCAACGTAACAATGAAAGGCTCAATTAGCATGGTTGGTATGTCTGAAATGAAACCTATCGTGTCAATGTAGAGAACTTTGATGTTGGAAGGTAGAACACCAAGATGACATGTTACATCAAGGGTAGCAAATAGTTCATTTTTTGGTTGCATCTGTTGCTCTAGTGTGAGCGCTTTAATAAGGGACGTCTTTCCAGCATTAGTGTATCCAACAACAGCAATGGTTGGGAACTGTCGTTTCTTTCTTTTGCTTCTTATCAAATCACGATGTTTCTTCAAACTTTTCAATTCTGCTCTCAGCCTGCCCTCACGTTCTTTAATGATATTCTTCCTGATCTCGTACAAAGTCTCCCCGGAGCTTCCATCCGAATCTCCACCTCTTGCCCGATACTTATCCAAAGATAAGTTCCTCCACAATTGAGGAATTTCTGCCATGGCCACTTGGAGTTTGGCTTCTTTGGTAACAGCATGCTCACGGAAAATCCTCATCACCACTGAGTACCTATCAAAAACCGGCAAACCAAAAGTTTCTTCCAAAAAATCTTGTTGGACTTTTGATAGCACATTTAAACTAATAAAAACAGCTGTTATACTCTCATCAGATTTGATTATTTTAGTCAGCGCCTCCAATTTCCCTTTTCCAAAAACTTGAGGGCTTTTTGTAGTAGTTAAAGGAACTATTTCCGTACCGACCACTGCCCAATCTTTCAGAGTATCAATAAGCGCTACTGATTCGTTCAGCTGGTTTGCAGGTGTAGTAAGCTGCTTTTTTGAGGCCCCCCACTTGATATACGGTTGTATAACAAATATATTATATCCCATCGCTTTTTGTTCTATCCCTTTCTCTACAAAGAGATCATCAAAGAGCTCATCAAACCTGTTTACTGCATCTTTACTATCGTCTAACGTATTAACTTGATCTGAACCATCATATACTCTGTTTGAAGACATAGTTCTCAGGTTTGAATTACTCGGACTCCGAATCACAAGATAAGACGAGAAAGTTTTACTCGAGAAATGATTTTGTAAGGCCTGCATCTCACAACACAAACGCGAATAACTAATAGTCTGCGGGATTTGTTTGATCCGATTCCTAAGCCCATTCATCAATAGTTGTTTGAATAAACAGTTACTTCTATTAAAAATCATGATAGCCCGATTAAATAGAATTCAACACTCACAGAAGTTTCATTTTTCTTCTTTGTGGTTTGTTATTCCTCTTCGAATATCTTCCACCAGAAATTCACCTGCCAACAAAATTATAGTTACAAAAAATAAAAATTGTTCTCAATATAGCAATAGGTAATTATTGATCGAGCGAAGTGAGGTCTAAAGCTAAGTTTACACCGGAGTTAATAACACATTTTTGTGTTACAAATTTAACATTTTTGTTATCAACTGATGTTAATTACAAAAGTTAATAATATCATGTTGAGTTGCGTTTACACCGGAGTTGATAACATGAGTTATTAATAAAAAGTTGTCAACTTGACTGAATCGACAAAAAATTCTCTTGAAAAAAGTTGATAACTCGTGTTTTCAACAGAAAATTCCTTGTTTAACAAGATTTTATGTTATCCATTGAGAGTCGGTAACTTTTGTTAATAACAGGCTACTATCTTCCCCGCAACCCACTCGCCCAGCATCCCTACCCTACAACTACAGCTGTTTCCTAATAACTACAGCTGCAGACAAAACACGTGACAATTAACTTTTGTTGATAACAAAACTAGCAGCCAAAAAAAAATTATTAACTTATGTTGAAAACTTTTGTTTCAAACTCTGGTGTAAACGCATTATAAT
>NW_024091908.1:0-20255 GCF_014356525.2 Nilaparvata lugens | reverse complement strand
AATGATTTTGTAAGGCCTGCATCTCACAACACAAACGCGAATAACTAATAGTCTGCGGGATTTGTTTGATCCGATTCCTAAGCCCATTCATCAATAGTTGTTTGAATAAACAGTTACTTCTATTAAAAATCATGATAGCCCGATTAAATAAAATTCAACACTCACAGAAGTTTCATTTTTCTTCTTTGTGGTTTGTTATTCCTCTTCGAATATATTCCACCAGAAATTCACCTGCCAACAAGGGAAAATTATAGTTACAAAAAATAAAAATTGTTCTCAATATAGCAATAGGTAATTATTGATCGAGCGAAGTGAGGTCTAAAGCTAAGTTTACACCGGAGTTAATAACACATTTTTGTGTTACAAATTTAACATTTTTGTTATCAACTGATGTTAATTACAAAAGTTAATAACATCATGTTGAGTTGCGTTTACACCGGAGTTGATAACATGAGTTATTAATAAAAAGTTGTCAACTTGACTGAATCGACAAAAAATTCTCTTGAAAAAAGTTGATAACTCGTGTTTTCAACAGAAAATTCCTTGTTTAACAAGATTTTATGTTATCCATTGAGAGTCGGTAACTTTTGTTAATAACAGGCTACTATCTTCCCCGCAACCCACTCGCCCAGCATCCCTACCCTACAACTACAGCTGTTTCCTAATAACTACAGCTGCAGACAAAACACGTGACAATTAACTTTTGTTGATAACAAAACTAGCAGCCAAAAAAAAAATTATTAACTTATGTTGAAAACTTTTGTTTTAAACTCTGGTGTAAACGCATTATAATTTATTTACATAAGAAAGAGACTGAACAGTGTTTGTTATTTCAGCAATTCAGAAACTTTTCAACACACAGAAACTATAATATTTCAGTGATCAAGAAAAACTTTCTCCCTGAAATACTCTTTTCAATCTGATATAAATATTTATATTTTTTGCATGAAATTCCAAGCAGCTGTTTAAAATTAAAGGAAAAATGTGAAATTCAAAAAATGATACACAATAAAAGTAGGCATAGTAAGAGAGTTTTGACGCGTTTTTTGCGCAAACTTCCCCCTCCCACGAGTTTGCACAAACTCCCCCCACCGCCCCCTCCACCGGAGGGTGGGGGTGTTCTAAAAATAGATTTCCCCCCTCTCACTCTCTCTCTCTCTCTCACTCCCTCTCTTTCTCCTTCTCCCTCGCCCTCTCCCTCTCCTTCTCCCTCTCTCTCTTATCTTATCTTATCTAATCTAATCTTCCCCTCCCCCAGTGAGGACGAGGGGTATGAAGAAGGAGAGAGTGATCTCTCTCTCTCTCTCTCTCAGTGAGGGAAAAAATAATTTCCCTGTGAGGGGAGTGAGGGAAAAATTCTCTACTGACAGATTAGAGTGAATCCATTCTCAAATTCTCTACTGTCAAATTAAAGTGAATCCATATTACTACATCTAATAATCTAATGCTGTCAAATTAAAGTGAATCCATATTTCTACATCTAATAACTTATACTGTCAAATTAAAGTGAATGCATATTTCTACATCTAATGCTTAATAATAATAATGGTTTGCTTTCCACCTGACAGTTAAGAAAACTCAATCAATTTATATTGAATTTTCATGTGCTGTACAAACCGCAGGCGTTATTGTTAAAGTGTTTCTCCGAGAATATCTATAGTGAATTTAGAATGAGCTAGCATATCCAAAAATAGGTATAGATATCCTCAGACCTATTTCACTTGGGGGAAATCAAGCTCTACATTCACTGTGCAATTCTCTTAGGAAAATTCTATTTCCACTAACATTCAGTTCCCACGAGCAAGAATTAAAACTTCTGAGCTTATGCTTGTTTAAAACTAGTGAATACTCTTTTGGCAATGCAATAGTGTATGTAAAATCGCCTTCACTATCAATATCGGTAATTTTAAGATGAATTTCACCATTATCGGGAAATGTAACTTTTGTTACTGCAAACCAATCAAAAGGAAAACAGTCAAAACCCCAATTGGCTTGTGGGTCTGCTTCAATTGAGAATTCATTGAAACTTGTACAATCAAAATTCTCACTCATTTTTGATCTTATTAGCTTGAGCGACTAGAGGCAAGTGACAAGTGTGTGTCTTCGTGTCCTTAATGAAAGTACATCACGTGCTACGCCCCCCACTTTCCTTATCAACATTGATGGTATTAACTTAATGGATACGATAAGAACGCGTGCTACGCCCCCCACTTTCCTTATCATGATGATGACAAACACTTAATGGGTAGCGCAAGCCAGCGCTCGGCTCAAGGTTTTAGAGAGAGAAATTGCGATACGCCCCTCGTTTCTCTGTCTCTCACAAGCAGCAGTCGGAGATTGCACAACTCACCCGTCTAGCCAGATGGCACATCTGCTCTCTCCTTCTTTTACTCACTCCATCTCTTACTGGCACCCTTCCTTCTAAATTCCTTTTTTGCTATTCTCTATTACAAAAGGCGAGTGAAGCAAGAATACAGACAACGACTAACTAAGTTCCATTTTGATCGACCGTTCCTATACTGTCAGATTAAAGTGAAACCATATGCTTCTCTCTGTGCAGCAATCTTTGCGTTACGAAAGGCTAGAGAAGGAGAATTTCAACAACACCTTTCTAAACTCTCCTTTGATCGAGCGTACTCTACTGCCAGATTAAAGTGAAACCATGATCTGCACTCTGATCTTTGCAGCTACGCGTTACACCGCTTACCAGTCTTTTTGAGATTTTATGTTTTCGGAGTTAATACAAACCCTTTATATTGTGCCAACCCATTTTAGAGGTTATCATTTCCGCGACCTGGCTTTCGGAAAGGTTATGTTGTTTAGCTTCTATCCAATTCATATTAAAACTAACACGTGCATAACCACTGACAATATCGTAAGCTACCCTGTGGATGAATAATTAAGATAATCTATGAATGCAGCCGAACATTGCAGTCTCATAACAGATCCCTCTTCCGAATTTTTAATTGCCTCAGCTATTTCATCACAACGCTTTTCACTGCAACTTCCATCTCGTTTTTCTTAATAAAATCTCCTATATCATTTTTAGTTGCATACTTTTCTGCAATTTGATTAATCAGAATAGCATAGCATCTTTTGTGATGAATGGTTCAATACCATCCATAATATTAGCTTTTATTGCACTCGCCATTTCAGATAATCGTTTTTCAACTCTTCCTTTGTTAATGAAGACTAGTCAATTTCTGCAAAGTAGATTCTAAATATTGCTTATCAATTGGCGATGGTGTGTTTTCATTTACTTTAGTAAAAATTCTGTACTAAGCTGTTTTAATTTAGTATTGAGATAGTTTCTGTCCAGCATCTCCAAATTCTTAATTTTATCTGATATGGCTTTTAATTTCTCATCTAAATAAGCTTTATCAACTTATCGTTGTTAATACTCACCAACTGGATGAAAAGCTGTCTGTTAAAGTTTTCACTTCTCCTAGAGCAGATTCTAAAGTTAGAGTTCTCTCTCCAATAGCTTTATCATATTAGCACTAAAATTTTGTAATGTACTTAGAATATGTTCTCTTTCAATTATGCTCACTCCAATATTCTTTATTTTCCGAAACGAGTTTGGTTATTTGCGAATCTAAATAAAATTTCACAGCTTCGCTGATTCCTTGTTGATTTATCGATTCGATTATCTTCTGCGTTATCGAGTCAATATCACACGTAAGATTAGCAACAGCAGCCCCAGCACTAGGTGTATCAATTCGACCGAATCGATGCAGAGTCATCGTAACACTAAACAATTAGTTTTGCTTCTTTTAGCTCTTCAATTATAGACGCGATCTCAACATCATGTCCAGTGTTGCCAGAAGCTTTTGAGGAATAGAGTAAATTTAATCTTTCCACTAATTCGTCAAAATTATCAAAGTATTGATAAATTCTATCATGAGAATTATTTTTTGCAAATTTCAATAAACCCCATCCCTTCTTTTTACTAATTTTTTACTGGGAAATAACTTCTGAATCATTTGCGATTTAATTCCCTGATTTCGTTTAACATAGCCTCTTCGATCTAAATGTATGCCTGTAAGTGTTAAGATTTTTTTATACTTATCCAGATCTCTCTGATTATAAAGATTCGAATTCGGTCTTGAACTGAATAATAACTCAAGTAGACCGTGTGTTAAACGAAATCTTTCATTATTAATATCTATATAACCATCGTCGAATATTACTTGCTGATTTCCAATATAATACACGTCATCTTTAGAATTGTATGAAATTCCATAACTAATTGAATTATTCAATTTTTCCGCATGAAACGTTTTTAGATATTGTGACAGCACATCATCGTTTTTACTAGAACCAAGTAAACTGTTTCAATTTAGTCGAGCTTAAAAGATTGTCTGTTGAACTCTCATAGCTTTTATCATAACTCGACTGTTCATCACCAATCTCCATACTCTCCTCTTTTGGCTCTTCCTTTTTTACACCATGATTAGAGTGAAAACTAGATTTGTTTTTTCCTAGTTCAATTATGGGCTCTATCAACGGCGAGAGCGTTTTCCTATTGTATTCCTCCGATCGTTTTTCAAAATTAACTAAGCTTTTATGCTTGTCGCTGATTACTTTTCTCAATTTCTTAATCTTTTCGATTAAACCAACGTTCTTTCTATTCAGCTTCCTGCTGCGTGTTTTAGACAACATGACTGCACAAAGAATTAATCTCTACTGAACGGTAAGAAACGTATCGAGCGAATCTCGGTACTTGCCGCTATTAATTCCACACTCGCTCATAATAGTTACAAAATTATGAGGTTTACGATTCCAAACTTTATGACAAAGTTTAACGAAATCTTTATAAGAAATATCTCCTCCAACATGATCTCTGTGAATTAATTTCAGACTCAATAAATCTATCTTGAAGATTATAATCATATTTGCATTGTCCCTAGTGAAATGTTTCTGTGTAGCTCCATAACTCTGAATTAAATATGCAGTGTCAATATTACGATGTCATCCCATAGTAAATATTCTCTTATTTGAGGTACATGATTAAGTTGGAAGTCATCAAATATTACTAAAGAATATTGTGATATTTTGTTCGGGTGAGGTATAGATTCGCAATTGCTGTTTATATGAAATTCAACATCTTTCATTTTTGAAAAGACTTTTCTCAAAAACAAGTACTTATCTTGATACTCGCTCTTCGTATGCAAGTATATAGTTTTAAATCTCAACCCATTCTTTGAAAAAATTAAATTAAATAGCAAATTGGTCTTGCCACACCCTGAAGAGCCTATTATAAGGATCCTCGCATTATGAGGTAACAACTTACCATTTTTACACCATGTTGGCATTTCTTTCTCTCTTATAACATTGTCGAAATTTACTATCGGGATCATGTTAGACACGTGTGCAGCACGTGATCTGATAAGGAACTAATCATTTTTCATAAGTTATCAGTGAGGGGGAGGAGGAGGCGGCTTATCACAGCAGCAGCTTCGCTCCCCCACTGATAGCTCACTTCAACATATCGTTCCCTCTCTTTCCCGCACCCTCTTTACTAGAATGCATCTGTTCCCTAAGCCTTAGCAAATTACGAATCTTTGGATTAAAATGAGAAGCGTTTTTTGAAGGATAAAGAGCTATATATATTTACACCAAATCTTATTTACACTGAATGTATTACAATAGATTATTTTTCATCTAATAGTTGACTACTACTAATATAACTAGGCGTTGAAAATCCAATCCACTTAACATACAATCCTTTTTTGTCACGCTTTAATATTTTTTCAATCAGATATACTTGTCTCTCCGATTCGTTTAATTCTGTTTTTTTAATTTCTTCTCCGTAAAACCTACCACTAATTACTTCTCCGTTTAGATCTCGCAAGCTATACGTTACAGGTGAGAAGGAAATATAGAATGAATTACAAAATACTCTGCACTCCAATTTATGTTATAAGATTTATCGAAAAGAACTCTTTTCTTTGAGATTCGTACAACATCTCCTAGCTTAAATTTCGGTTTTGAATTTTTCAATTTATATCGTCTATTGAATGCAGAATTCAAAGACATTAAAACATGATTACGATCTTTCTTCCTCACATCTTTAGGTTTCATTCTAATTGAAGTGTGCATTGTTGCATTATAATCACGAACCAAACTGTCTAGCTCTGATATCCAGTTTTTGGTTCCACGCTCAGTTAAATATCTATAAATTTTTGCTTTAATTGTTCTATTAAACCTTTCAACTATGGAGGCTTTCTTATCGGTAAAAACATGATAATGTTTAATACTGTATCTATCTAATAACGCTTTAACTTTTGAATTAAAGAATTCTGTTCCCTGATCTGATTGAAACAACTTAACTCCCTTATTTTTAGAAATAATTGGCTCAAGCGCATCAAATACAGATTGACTTGACTTGTCTTTTAATGGTACACAATATGCGAATTTTGAAAAACAATTAATAACAGCTAAGATATACCTATAACCTTTATTAAAACGTGATAAACTGGTCATCTCAATGAGATCGGCTTGAAGCAAGTCTTTTTCACTTTTCAACTCATATTTGCGAGTGGGATAGTTAATGCGTGGTACACTATGAAGTTCTAATGCTATCTTAGATCTAATAATATTCATATTTACAACTCGAAATCAGTGGTGTTGGATGCTTGTCATAGCACATACTGAGCAATCAGTTCACAGTTGGCACTCTATAATGTCCGAAAGGTAAAGTGTCTACACCGTTCTCAGCAATATATCTCTTATCGTCATAAGGACTCAAACAGATTTTTCTGCTTACCAATTTTCCAAGCTTACCAATGTTGCTTTTTCAATGTTAAACTCTTTCCTTGATATAAAATTCGATTTCTCGCTATTACTGATAATGCTGAATTCAATCTATCCTGAAAATCTCTGTTTTCATATACTAGTTCTGGAAAAATACTTTTGATTGTTTCTACTGTTGTATTTAAATTTTCCAAGCTTACCATGTTGCTTTTTCAATGTTAAACTCTTTCCTTGATAAAAATTTGATTTCTCGCTATTACTGATAAATGCTGAATTCAATCTATCCTGAAAATCTCTGTTTTCATATACTAGTTCTGGAAAAATACTTTTGATTGTTTCTACTGTTGTATTTAAATTTTCCAAGCTTACCAATGTTGATTTTTCAATGTTAAACTCTTTCCTTGATATAAATTTTTTTTATTATTGGTAGGTTACTTGTTTGAAGATCACCAAATATAACTAAGCTATCTTTTGCTATTTTGGTTGGATGTGGAATATTAATCGTATCACTTGATTTAATAAACTTAACTCTACTTAATTTAGAAAATACTTTATCCAGAAATATGTATTTATCCTGTTTCAAACTTTTACTGAATAGATATAGATGACTGAAACTAAGTCCATCAGTATTAAAAATTAAATTCAATACTAGATTCGATTTTGCACATCCTGATGACCTACAATTAATGCTCTAACATTGCTAGGAAATAAACTTCCATGTTTATTTTTATTTTCCTGTTCAGTGGAACAAGAACTAATAACCAATTCATCAAAGTCGACAATAGCTAATCCATTTTTATTTTATTTTTTTTTTTTTGAAATATCTTTCTCTTCTACCATAATATTCTATGTTGTTAGTATGAAGACTTCCTTACTACTGTTCAATCAATTATATGTGTACATACTTAATCAGACTAACCGGCTTCATATATTATTCTAACTTACACATACCTTTACAACTAGAGTAGCTTGGTTTAATTCAATAAATCAACATAGAATGAGAAACATTATACAGCATTTATTTTTGATAATTCTTTACATAATTCAAGTATATAGTTTACATTCATTAAATATGGTATGCGATAATCAAAAATTTGTACAATATCGTCTTTATTTTTCAAACTTTTGTCAATAGTTATAATAATTTTGCATTTATTTATTCGTAACTTACAACTAATACATTTATTCCTTAAACCTCTACAAGTATTACTATTATTATTACAATTAATTTTCACATTCAAAGCTTTAGTATTTAATAGTTTTATTTTCTCCTCAATTAACGAGTTCATCATGATTTCTAAAAAAGTTAAAGTTATAGTTTGTACAACATTGCTGGTTCACCACACATTTTCATAATTTCAAATGTAAATCTTACACTATCAATGTTTTTATCTGTTAACCTATCATCAATGAAATAATACATTTGAATATTCAACCAACCTAATGAATTACAATAGCAAAATCAGGAATTTCCTTTAATTCACATCTTCGATGTCTATCAACTATATTCTTATTTATAATATAACATACGCTTATATGTTCTGACTTCTGTTCTTCACTTTTACCAGTTTTATAAATGTTAAATATTCCTCAAACGTTAGTCCTTCTTTTCCAAATTATTCAATTCTAATATTGTTTTGTCAATAAGTTCGAAATAACAACATCTATATTTTTTATCGATTTTATTCGAAAAATAGTTCTTATCAATGAAATTGAATCCATCTCCAATCTGAAATTAAACATAATATGCTATCAATCTTGTTCTAGCCCACTCTCATCTGAACATCTAGATAAAAAATTCCAGATAAGTTCATTTAATTGTTCTTTTGATAATTCTTTACATAATTCAAGTATATAGTTTACATTCATTAAATATGGTATGCGATAATCAAAAATTTGTACAATATCGTCTTTATTTTTCAAACTTTTGTCAATAGTTATAATAATTTTGCATTTATTTATTCGTAACTTACAACTAATACATTTATTCCTTAAACCTCTACAAGTATTACTATTATTATTACAATTAATTTTCACATTCAAAGCTTTAGTATTTAATAGTTTTATTTTCTCCTCAATTAACGAGTTCATCATGATTTCTGTAAAAAGTTAAGTTATAGTTTGTACAACATTGCTGATTCGCCACACATTTTCATAATTTCAAATGTAAATCTTACACTATCAATGTTTTTATCTGTTAACCTATCATCAATGAAATAATACATTTGAATATTCAACCAACCTAATGAATTACAATAGCAAAATTCAGGAATTTCCTTTAATTCACATCTTCGATGTCTATCAACTATATTCTTATTTATAATATAACATACGCTTATATGTTCTGACTTCTGTTCTTCACTTTTACCAGTTTTATAAATGTTAAATATTCCTCAAACGTTAGTCCTTCTTTTCCGAAATTATTCAATTCTAATATTGTTTTGTCAATAAGTTCGAAATAACAACATCTATATTTTTTATCGATTTTATTCGAAAAATAGTTCTTATCAATGAAATTGAATCCATCTCCAATCTGAAATTAAACATAATATGCTATCAATCTTGTTCTAGCCCACTCTCATCTGAACATCTAGATAAAAAATTCCAGATAAGTTCATTTAATTGTTCTTTTGTTAAATGTTTATTTTTTTCTGTTATACATTTTTTAATTTTATCGATAGACTCTTTAAGATGTGCACAATCACATCTCCATGAATCGGGGCAATCTTTTCCCCTGTAAGCATCATATGATGTACCGTATAAATCACAAACTGAAATATGATTATAGTTATCACTATGCCAAACTCCTAATTTTTCATAGTCTCTCACAAATGTTAGATATTTCATATTTGTCCATCCTTTTTCTGCTAACTGGTTCAATAATTGCTGATGCGTCTCCAATAGTTCAGTTAGTTCACAACGATAACTTTGTATTCTCGGCATTTTTTCTAAAGAAACAGAATCATATTTACGTAATTCATTAAAATGTCTATTTATAATATATACTGAGCTTATATATTCATCAAATGATTCCGTTCGACAGGTCATATCTGAAAACATATTAAACTATAAGTTGGAATGATCAGCGTATATAATCAATTGTAAAATATTTACTTAGTTAGTAATTGACTCTTATCTATCCAAGACAGTTCACTAAAACCGAGCCACTTTACGAGATAATGCTTTCCAACTTTCTTTAATATCCTCTCTACAAGATGAACTTGCATTTCATCTAAAGTTAACTCTGATTTCTTTAATTCTTGTTCATAAAATTTACCTAAGATTTTTTCATTATTTAAATCTTCCAATTCATAAGTAGGTGGAATGCTTGCATGAACTGATATAACTTTATAGAGCTCTGGACTCCAATTAATTGTATAAGATTTATCAAATATAGCTCTTTGTTTACTAATTCTCACTATATCATTGATTTTGAAGCATGGTTTGATTATCTTTTTACCCTTTAAAGCTTTCAATTTACGTTTATTCAACTCGTTAAGAATTTGACGTTCATGTTTCTTTCTTACCTGAGAAGGCTCTAACTTTATAACAGAATGTACTGTATTATTATAATCTTTAACAATTTTATCTAACGAGCCAATCCATCTTAATGATCCAGTGTCTATTGCAAATATATTATGGAAAATCCATTTGAAAAAGTAATACATTTACCGTTTTGTTTATATGAAGAGTGTGAGAAAGAAGAGCAGGGGTTGGATGTTCCGGATATACCGCATCGTAAAGATGAGGTGAAATCGCATGCATGCAGTATATTGTAGAAGGTTTTTTGTCCTCCGAGGACAAAAACTGTCCTCTGAGGACAAAAATTGTCCTCCGAGGACAATTTTCCTCTCCTCCACAGAGGATAAAATCAAAGTAAAATGTACTTACATGTGATGGGTGCGTGCTCGCGTAGAAGATTCATCCGTTCAAGGAGAGTATTTTGAAAAGCATCATCTACATTGTGACTTTTGTAAATCATTATCCAATAAAGCTGAGTATTTTGCGAGAAATGGTTATTTCTTACATAAAAATCCATTCTATCTGCAATGTGTCTATTGCAAATATATTATGGAAAATCCATTTGAAAAAGTAATACATTTACCGTTTTGTTTATATGAAGAGTGTGAGAAAGAAGAGCGGGGGTTGGATGTTCCGGATATACCGCATTGTAAAGATGAGGTAAAATCGCATGCATGCAGTATATTGTAGAAGGTTTTTTGTCCTCCGAGGACAAAAACTGTCCTCCGAGGACAAAAATTGTCCTCCGAGGACAATTTTCCTCTCCTCCACAGAGGATAAAATCAAGTAAAATATACTTACATGTGATGGCTGCGTGCTCGAGTGTGTAGGTGGCTCCTCTCAGCTGTAGCTTCCTCTCAGGTATTGTTGCCTCAACGAGACCTCAACTGTTTATGAGGTGTGGAACTCAAGTTGAGAAGTGAGAAAATGCTGTGAAAACAATGAAATGAACTGAAATCAATCGAGAATGCTATTCAAAAAAGTGAGCTCTATGTTGTGAAAGAACTCAACCGAGAATGCTTGAGTGAGTTGACATGGGGGATTTCAACTTCTAGCAGGTGCTTTCACCGTCCCATGCTGAGTTCTAGACAAGATTTTTTTTTTCGTCTACTGACAGATGGATGCTATTTGAAAAATGATTGAGTGTCAGTTTTTTGTAATAGGAGAGAGAATACTTACATGTGGGAGCACGTGCTGTAGAGGGGAATTTTTTTTTTCGACTTGTAGCATGCTCTCGCTCGCACGAGCCTGGAACAGAGAGAGAAACGTATGCTATATAAACAGAAGTGATGAGAGGAAAATTATCATTCACATCAGAGCCAGATTTGAGTATACTTCACGCATCATGAGTTCTCCATCATCTTCATACATCTTACCAGATAGCCCACCGCAGCGCATCCTCAACTACTGGCAGCGGAAAGCTGCCCTCACTGCTGAGTCGACCGCTGCTGCACCCGTCCCCTCACCGCTCAGCGTGGAACCAGCATCACCACGCGGGGAGATTATCATCCCAGACAGCCCTCTTCAACGTCTAGCTCCAGCTGCTACCTGGGCACCGCGGCGAGCGGTGCTGACAACAGTGACCAACAAGCAGAAGCAGGCGAAGAAGAGGCTGCTGTTTGAGGAGCCTGAAGTTAGCGGGGATGAGGACGAGTCAATCTTCTCACAAACAAAGGTTAGTTCCAACAAATATTATTATTATTAACTTGTATGTGTACAGATTTTTTAACAATCGAACGTGGGAAAAATCTGTACACATACAAGCCTTTGATTATTTGATACCAAGGAAATATTATTTGAAGTGATTAGAAATTGAATTATTGATTAAAGTAATCGATCATGCATAAATTATTCGATGGCAATATTATTGAAGTGATTAGAAATTGAATTATTGATTAAAGTAATCGATCATGCATGAATTATTTGATGGCAATATTATTTGAAGTGATTAGAAATTGAATTTTGAGATATTATTATTGTTTAAAGTAATCAATCATGCATCAATGATTCATTACAATATTATTTGAAGCAATTAGAATATGAATTATTGATTAAAGTAATCGATCATGCATAAATTATTTGTTACCAATATTATTAGAACTGATTAAAAACTGAATTATGAGATATTATTATTGTTTGAAGTAATCGATCATGCATCAATTATTCATTACAATATTATTTGAACCAATCGTTCATGCATCAATTATTTGTTACCAATATTATTTGAACTGATTAGAACGTTCATGCATCAATTATTCGTTACAATATTATTTGAACCAATCGTTCATGCATCAATTATTTGTTACAATATTATTTGAAGCAATTAGAAATTGAATTATTGTTTAAAGTAATCGATCATGCATAAATTATTTGTTACCAATATTATTTGAACCATTAGAACGTTCATGCATCAATTATTTGACAGCAAGGAAATATTATTTCAATAAGTGATATTACTCACTTTATGTAGAGAATGTCAATCCAATGATGTCAAGTTGAGACAATAATCTGATGTAGAGATTGTGTAGTGAATCTATCGATCAAGTTCTCCAGTATAATCTGAAACAAATAAGACACTAATCAAATATTTTTCAACAGAAACGTGCTGGTATGGAGGACAACTCCTCCATGGTTCCACTACTAGAGGAGGTGCAGCAAGCGGGGGATGAATTGGACTTTGTGCAACTATTCAACCAGGCTCAGCTGAAACCATGGATCCCACAGAGGGAATTGAAGGAGCGCACTCCCTACCCCATAGTTGCCGTGAGGGAGCAAATGAACATCCATGGCCATCACATAATTTTAAAAATTGTTAATGCAGGAAGTGAATGTGAGGTGTATTTACCTCAAAGATTCGCTTCCTGCATTGACGCAGGAAAGATTCAACATTTTAATAAAACTTGTAAAAATTATGTGTTGCTAGTAACACATAAGTCGGCAAATTGGTCAGATATAAAAATTGTTAAGCAATAACAATTTTTATATCTGTATACAATTGGTCGACCTATGTGTTACGAATTGTATAGATGAATGTATGAATAAATTGTAATATTGTTTCTATAAAAATTGTTTTCAATTCTTACCTGTTCACAATGAATAGTAGAAACACACAGAAGAATGCTGGTTCACCTGCTCTGTTGCGAATGATATTTGAATAAGGTGAGCGCACCTTTTATAGTTTGTTGCGAGCATGCTCAGTAGTCTTTACCGCTACACACAGCCGTACAGTCAAGCGGCTTCACTCCCTCCCACATCTGTTTTGGCACGAGTTCCTGCAGATGTGGGTGGGCGCGCCTCCCCCTTTTCGAATTGCATTCACCTTTTCAGATTATTTGCTACTTGAAATAATATTCTTATCTTTCAAGCAATGTATCATAGCAATCTGGTGTGAATTCATTTCCAACTCGATTGAAAATTAAACCAATTCAATTTCCTTTTGATTAAGTTGATGTAATGATTAATTAACCTCAGTTAATGTTCAACCATTGAGTTGAAAGGTAAGAAAATGGTATGTAGGAGAAAGCAGAGTTCGAGGAAACGAGGAAAAGGAATCTTGAGTTCAGCGGCAAAACTTTTTAAAGGTGTGTCAGGTTTGGCAGGTAATGTGACATCAACTATTTTAAATAAGGTAATTGATAACCTGCAGGAGGAAATTCACCTCCCGGGGGCTACCAGTGGTGTGGCCCGGGCACAAAGGTTAATGAAAGGTTAAAGAGAGGTGATCAAGGTATAAATTCATTAGATAGAGCTTGTACATGATATAGCATATACACAAAATAGCGATAATAAAACTCGAGCGGTAGCTGACAGAGCTCTAGCAAACGCTGCATGGGACATTTTCAAAAATCCTCAAACACCTCCTGCCGAGAAAGCACTTAGCTATCTTGTTACAAACATCATGAAAGCTAAAGCAGCGTTTGGTGGGTCTTTGAGAAAGAAAAAGAAGGGGAAGAATGAGAGGAGAAGTTATAGTAATGATATTAGACGCAAAGCTATAGCTCAGTTGAAAAAGCATATTGCAGGAAAAGGGTATTTTTTGAAGCCTTTTCCTAGTATTAGTGGGGGGAGAGTTTTACCCCCTCCACCACCACCCCCATGTAGAACAACAAAGAAGAGTAGGAAGAAGAAGAAGAAGAAGAAGACATGAATATTGAAGGGGAATTGAGTAATTATGATTTGATTGATTGGTCGAAATTATTACAGATTCAGTTCAGATTATAGCTCAGATTCAGATTCAGCTTATTTACAGATTCAAGAGGTATATATATGCTAGATGCATTACCCAAAAAAATTCTAAAAAACGAGAATGCCATTGTGAATTTAGCAAGGGAAAGCGAGGATGGTACACATTGGGTTGCATATAAAAAAGTCGGTTCCAATGTTTGGTATTTTGATCCAATTGGAAATTTACAACCGCCATACGAATTGGACAAATATTGGAAAAAAGAAATTGGAGTAAATATATTTTATAATGTAGAGCACATGCAACCATTAAATAGCGATTTTTGCGGTCATCTTACATTATTGTTTCTTGCAAATCAGTTGTAATTAAGTGTTTGTGCTGAACGCACACACACAAGATGGTTGTTATTACATTAAGATCTAACACAAGTAACCTCTATGAACATTTACAAGAAATTATAGAATTGGATAAAAATCGTGAATGGGAAATTGGATTGATTAATTTTTGTAGTTACAATAGTATTGCAAACATTAACAAAGGAACAATTCCCAGTTTCAAATATGGCGATAGATTAATTGAGCTGGATACAGGTGCATATGAAGTTGAGGATATTATAAAATCTTTAAAGAATAAATTGAATATTGATGAGAAGAAAATAAACTTATTATACGCCCAAACGTAAATACTATGAAGATTGAAATTCATTCTGATAAAGCCATTGATTTAACACGTACTGATTCGATTGGAAAGATACTTGGTTTTAATAATGTTGTTTTGCAGCCAAATAAATGGCATTATTCTCAGCATTTGGTTAACATAACAAGCATTGGTAGTATTGTACTCGAGTGTAATTTAGCATGTGGTAGTTACTCTGACGGAAAACAAAAACATATAATCTACGAATTTTTACCAAAGGTTCCTAGCGGCTATTTAATAAACGAAGTACCATCACCGATTATTTATGTACCTTTGAATACGTATCGAATTCAAACTATTAATGTAAAGGTAACCGACCAGAACGGATCGTTTATTGATTTCCGTGGAGATACAATTACAATTAGGTTACACATACGTGAAAAACAAAAGTAATGGGTTATCTTGTTTTCAATCCACGTTCAAATAAGACGTGTACACGTGATGTCATTAGAGAGACCAACGTGAGAGCGTCAACACCTAAAAACAAACGTGCTTTGTCGGCTAAAAGCGCGAGAATATTAGAAAAGTTGGGTTTTATAGTTGATTGGCGGAATGTTTGGAGGAGGGGGAGTGGCAGCAATTAGTGAAATTCTGGACGTGGAGACAGACCTTCAGTTTTATAATGATATAACCAAATTCCAATTTCACACTCATACAGTTTATTCGGGACAGGAAATAAAAAACTCTGACAAGGCACGTATTGGCATAAATTCTTTAGATGTCTATTCTTTACCTTGCAAATCATTCATATTTATTGAGGGAACAGTTAACTGTACAAAACCGGGAACAGACCCAGCCGATGCACCAGTTGCAGCAGACTATAAATTAAGCAGTAACGTAATCGGCAACCTTCTTGATGAAATACGATATGAATTAGCAGGTCAGCAAATTTCTAAATCAAGATTGATTGGATTAACATCCACAATTGAAGCTATTCTAGTGAAGAATACGCTCAATAAAAACACATATCACTTGGCTGGTTTTGACAGAGCAGGATATGAGCTAACAGATAATAAATTCACTTTGTGTGTACCGCTGGAATTAATCCTCCCGTTTTTTGAAGATTTTCAAAGAATAATTTTAAATTTGAAACAGGAACTCGTCTTATTGAGGTCGCCAACAGATCTAAATTGTGTTGAGTCGGCAAGTGGTACAAACGTTAGTGTGAAAATTACAAAACTGCAATGGAGAATGCCCCACATAACTCTAGAAGATCTTGTAAGACTGAAATTGAGACTGCTTGATGCTGACACTCCACTGAAATAAGGTTTCCGACATTGGGAAATTTGTGAATTACCAAATTTGCAAAATTCACTTAACCATTCTTGGGCAGTTCGCACCACATCGAGTTTTGATAGTCTAAAATACGTTATAATTGCATTTCAAACTGATTGTAAGAATAAAATTAAAAAATCAATATCTAATTTTGATAGCTGTGGTATTTACAATGTTAAAGTATATTTGAACAGCGAGTATTATCCATATGAAAATCTGCTAGGTAAAAAGGAGGTATTATACTGCATGTTCCTGGATTTCGCACCCTCGTATTATAATCATTCAATCAATAGCGAACTTGGAACAGAAATTGACTTTAAAACGTTTTGTGAATCAACACCACTGATTATTGTAGATTGTTCACACCAAGCAAGTCATTTGAAATCATCGACAGATGTTCGTATTGAAATGGAATTTAATAGTGCAGTACCTGCAAATACTTCTGCCTATTGCGTTTTAATTAGCGATTGTGTGATGGAGTACACACCTCTGACGAGCATGGTGAAAGAAGTTCAGTAATTTGCGCACCGGCTATATAAGGTGTGCACTCTGACAATTTGGTTCATTATCAGTTTCACCTTTGAACAGGTAACATGTCCTATTCTTTGTGTTCTGATATTTTGGACAAGCAGCAAACTTGCTCTATTGGTATTCAGTGCGATCTTGATAGTTTCTATTATGAAGCAAGGTGCAGTACACCGAAGCCACTGCAGGTGGAGGAGGAGGAGGAAGAGAAATGAGGAGAGAAGGGGAAAGACGAAGGATTCGAGGAGCCCGCCGCCGCCGCCGAAGAGAAAGAAGTGGACAAGCAAGCGAGTGCGAAAATTGCTACAGTTGATCTTCACTGGTTTAAACAAGATTGTAATCAAATTATTGTGAGAGAACTTGCCATAATTGATCAGTTTGATAATTATATTGTATTCCATTTAAAATCACCATTTGCAAAGACAGAATTGAGTGCAAAATTGTATAACGATGTAACATGGTTAGAACGTCACTATCATGAAATAAAATGGGAAGATGGAGATTTAGAATACAGTGACTCATTAATATGTGATTACCTTGCAGGTTATGAGAAAATTTTCACAAAAGGAACTGAGAAAGCAAAGTTTTTAAGAAGATTACATACTAACGTTCAATGTATACCTGAGGATTTTCCAAAACCCGATTTCAGCTTTTTCACTAGTTCATGGTGTTATGCTGTATGTAACATTCATAAAAATAGACCAGATGCTCGCTGTGCTTTGTTCTCTGCCCAACATTATAATTCTTTGTTGTTTAAAAATATGTATCAAACAAATAATTTCTTGTGCGAAAACAATCGAATGCAAAGTATGAAAATGGCCGCGATGTACATGAATCCACAGAAAAGAAACTTTGCTCATTATGGATTCTTCTACAACAGAAAAGAGATTCAGTGTGTATATTGCATGCATGCATTGAGACTGCATAAACCACGTACATGTTGTCTGTCGACAATTAATGAAGAAAGACCGCTTAATTACTCTATAATAGTTCCTGCATACACTTAGTTTTGTTCATTTGCTTATCATGGATCCGAGAAAGTGGTTGGCTGCTGACAACGAGTTGGAAGTGAGGTTGAAAAACTGTATTGATTGGTATGATGAGTGTGAAAGTGCAATTAGGAAATCAACTCGTGAAAATTATAGTTTGGCGAAACAATTGAAAGACATTTTTCTAAGCACGGTTAATTTAAATGACATAAGAGACTATCTATGTTATTATCATCCTCATAATTTGTGTTTAGATAAGCTAATTAAAATTGAAGATGAAATTATGAATAGTTGTGCTGGTGAAATGTGTAAATAAACGTTTTCTACCTTCAAATGATTTTTCATTCCAATATCCTACTCACTTTTGGTTTAGTAGCTGCTTAGAGCTAGAGCTGACAACAACACGTGTGGTGCGATCTTTTTATTGAGGCACAAGCCCCTACAACACGTGCATCTCATCAATTTCAACAACACGTGCATCTCATCAATTTCAGAGACATGTGGGAAGCCGTTAACATGCAGTGTTATGGTTTTTCAAAATTCAAAAAATTAACTCATCTCTTGATGGGAATTCCATTTAACGAATTTGATTCAATTGCTAAGAATATTAAATTTTCAACAGGATGTCAAGATGTTGATTTACCGTTAACAAAAACAGAAAATGTACACTTTCCGATTTTATCTGAAATATTTGAACTGCTAGATATACTAGACAGCAGACATCTACATTATGATTGTACAAATGATTCAACATTATCTGTTGTTAAAAATTCTGATGAACTTTGGAAATGCTTGTACGATATTGCAGATAAAAAATGTAAAAGAACTTAGATCATTGACCTCTCTCTCTCTCTCTCAGGATTCACTAGTATATCAGGATTCACTTCAATCTGTCAGCATAGCAAAAAGGATTCACTTTAATCTGACAGTAACGGAATTTTTCCCACTCAAAGGGATTTTTTCCCTCATCTAGGATTCACTTCAATCTGTCAGCATAGCATTAGAGTGAAGGATTCACTTTAATCTGACAGTATAGAAGTAGAGTGAAGGATTCACTAGTACAGCATAGCAAAAAGGATTCACTTCAATCTGTCAGCATAGATGTAGAGTGAAGGATTCACTTCAATCTGTCAGTATAGCAAAAAGGATTCACTCCAATCTGTCAGCATAGATGTAGAGTGAAGGATTCACTTCATTCTGACAGTATAGCAAAAAGGATTCACTTCAATCTGTTTGTAAGGGAATTTTTCCCTCTCAAAGGAATTTTTTCCCTCAGCTAGGATTCACTTCAATCTGTCAGCATAGCAAAAAGGATTCACTTTAATCTGACAGTATAGATGTAGAGTGAAGGATTCACTTCAATCTGTCAGCATAGCAAAAAGGATTCACTAGTATAGCATTAGAGTGAAGGATTCAAGGATTCACTTCAATCTGTCAGCATAGATGTAGAGATAAGGATCCACTTTAATCTGTCAGCATAGCAATAGATGTAGAGAGAAGGATTCACTTTAATTTGACAGTAGAGAATTTGAGAATGAATTCACTTTAATCTGTCAGTAGAGAATTTTTCCCTCACTCCCCTCACAGGGAAATTATTTTTTCCCTCACTGAGAGAGAGAGAGAGAGAGATATCACTCTCTCCTTCTTCATCCCCCTCGTCATCACTGGGGAGGGGAAGATTAGATAAGATTAGATTAGATAAGATAAGATGAGAGAGAGAGGGAGAAGGAGAAGGATGAAGAATTTGAGAATGGATTCACTTTAATCTGTCAGTAGAGAATTTTTCCCTCAAAGGGAAATTATTTTTTCCCTCACTCCCCTCACAGGGAAATTATTTTTTCCCTCACTGAGAGAGAGAGAGAGAGAGAGATCACTCTCTCCTTCTCCATCCCCCTCGTCCTCACTGGGGGAGGGAAAGATTAGATTAGATAAGATAAGATTAGATTAGATAAGATAAGATAAGAGAGAGGGAGAAGGAGAGGGAGAGGGAGAAGGAGTGGGAGAGAGAGAGAGAGAGAGAGGAGAAATCTATTTTTAGAACACCCCCTCACCCACCGTGGTGGGGGGAGGGGGGGAGTTGCGCAAACTCGGTGGAGGGGGGTGGTGGAAAGGGAAGTTTGCGCAAAAAACGTGTCAAAACTCTCTTACTATGCCTACTAATAAAAGTTAATAAGTACACTTTTATTTCATCAACTAGTTATAGAAAAATCTGGTGTGGTGCACTCACACAACTTCCCAGCCATTAAGAAATTGATCAACTGACGCTGGTGTTCCCGCACATCTCAAGTCTACTTTCTATGATCTGAACC
>NW_024091907.1:0-18413 GCF_014356525.2 Nilaparvata lugens | reverse complement strand
TGAATTCCTTCTCCACCATTTGAATTCTTGAGATCACAATAATTGCGGATCCATCTACAATGGAAAATATTCTGATGAGTCGTCAAATAATATTTTTCAAATCTCACTTCAGATTGGGGCCGAGAACTTTGCTCGAAGCATGCATTGTTGGTTTTTAAGATGGTTGCTTGCTGCAAGCAAATGGTCGGTGATGGTGCGGAGGTGGGGAGAGAGAAGGAGAAATAAAATAAGAATGGGGGGGGAATTGAAAAGTAGAATTGGATGGGAATTATGACGTATTTGAAATGTACGTAGTCTTATAACACACATCTCGTTAACAATCTAATATTATTCGAAATGTAACATTGTCATTTTTTCTCTTAGTCCACTCACTATCATCTCTTTTCCTTTTCCTTCTTTCACTCTCTTCTCTCTTCTCATACCCTTTTCTTCCTCCATTCTCTATCTCTCTTCTCATATCCTTTTTCTTCTTTCACTCTCTTCCCTCTTCTCATTTCCTTTTTCTTTTTCCACTCTCTTCTCTGTTCTCATATCCTTTCTCTCCCTTCACTCTCCATCTCTCCACTCATATCCTTTCTCTTCCTTCATTCTCCATCTCTCTTCTCATATCATTTTTCTCCCTCCACACTCTTCTCTCTTCTCATATACTTTTTCTTCTTTCACTCTCTATTTCTCTTCCCATTTTCCTCTATCTCCCTTCACTCTCCATCTCTCTTCTCATATCATTTTTCACCCTCCACACTCTTTTCTCTTATCATATACTTTTTCTTCTTTCACTCTCTATTTCTCTTCCCATATCCTCTATCTCCCTCCACTCTCTATCTCTCTTCTCATATCATTTTTCATCCTCCACTCTCTATCTCTCATCTCATATACTTTTTCTTCCTTTACACTCTACCTTTCTTTTTATATCATTTTTCTTCATCCACTCATCAACTCTCTCCTCATATCCATCCTTCCTCTTCCTCCACTCTCTATCTCTTTTCTCATATCCTTCTTCTTCCTTCACTCTCCATCTCGAGTTAATGAAATTAACGTTTTGGTAGAGAGTTAGTGGGGAGGATATTTTTAATATTCTTTCCGAAGAATGGACATTGATATGTCCAAAGCTCCGCCAATTTATGTAGATTCATTACAATATTATCTTGTATAGTTATTCCAAAAAATTGATTTTTTTATATATCATTGTACAGTTCAATAATTATTTTCTCAGTCTATTATTATTATGTAAATTCATCTATAATTTTGCTGAATTGTAAGCTATTGTATATAAGTGTAAAAGCCAGTATATATTGTAATCTACATAAATAAAGTACTCAATCAATCAATCCTTTTTCTACTTTCACTGTCTTCTCTTTTCTCATATCCTTTTTCTTCCTTCACTCTCCATCTCGCGTCTCATATCATTTTTCTCCCTTCACTCTCCATCACGCTTTTCATTTATCATTGTTCTTCCTTCACCCTCTATCTCTTTCCTCATATGTATTTTCTTCCTCCACTCCCTATCTCTCTTCTCATATCCTTTTTCTTCCTTCACTCATCTCTATCTCTGAACTGACGTTTTGACGTTTCTTCCGTTTTCACTTTTCAGTTTTCTCTTTTTCTTATTGTATTATGTTCACTGATTCAAATTAGAAAGAAATTTTGTTTTTTTTTCTTTCTTTCATTCGCTATTTGAAAATTTTATTATTTTGTAAATTGTTTTATTTTATCTTATAATCTTTGTTGTATAGTGTTTTAGTTTTACTTAGAATTGTATTGGAGGGTTAAGTGTAAGAGAGGGCCGGCTGCGCCCTAACTTCGCCCTCCTAGGTTTTCAATAAAGGCAGCTAATCAATCAATCAATCAATCAATCTCTCTTCTCATATCCTTTTCCTTCCTTCACTCATCTCTATCTCTCTATCATATACTCTCTCTTCCTCACCTATCACTCATTTCAACGCCTTGTTATCACCTGTCTAACTACTGTTCATTGTAGATCTTCTAATGAGATCGGCCTCCGATCAAGTTTTGATGATGCGTCATGCTGTTTCCATCTATAATAGAGGAAAGAACTGGCTCATACACGTACGGGATAGGAAATTCACGAATGATGCATCATCACGTCTCAACTACTGGACTGATTAACTTGAAATTTTGAAAATAGATTCTTGATTTAACAAGGATGATTAAAGGAACATTTCAAATTCTTAAAGATTTCAGTAGGTCAAGTTTTCAGTTTTTTTAAATTTTTATTGGATTCTTGCGGAGCATGAGTTGCCTGCTAGTGAAAGAGTAAGGTTTTGATTTTAATTTTCACTTTTAAGTTCTACAGATACTTCATACAGATAAGTATTTTTCCTACAGTTACGTTGAAAAGTGGCCATTGCTGCACTGATTACAGAACGCAAAGAATCACTTTTCCGCTCTAGTGCGGGAAAAATTTTTCTGCACTCCAGATTTGCAACATGGCAACGCAAAATACTTAGTAGGTTATATGGAGCAACAGTGCAGCAAAATCAAAATGAAGTTGGTAACAGTGACTGCTGTGGCTGCTATAGTGAGCAGAGGTGCAACGAAGCACAACGCGCTAATTATTACTATTATATATTATAACCAAGGACATTTTTATTCAATTTGGCAATAAATTAAGGTTTTCATCAATAATAAAATTACACAGAAAAACATTTGATGCATTTCAGGCAATTTTACCCATAATTACCCACTTTTCATATTCAATGGTAACTGTAGGAAAAACTTAATGTGAAATACGTGCGCAAAGTTCCTCTGCTGCACTCAAGAAACCATTCCGCCCTCGCCTATGGCTCGGGCGTAAACGTTTCTTTCGGTGCAGCAAACTGTCACTTTGCGCACTAGTTGCACAAATAACTATTCTGATTGAAGTGTCTCTGAGTTTTCGAACAATTTTCCAATCATGTACTGAGTTTGCAGTGGAAAGTTAGAATGTTTAAATAGTCGAGTAAAAGTAGTGAATTCCCATTCAATCATCCTACTATATTCTGTGTACATTGTCAACACTGTTATTCTTTAAATTTAATGCAAACTCCATAAGATTTTAGCATTGAATAATTGTTGTATTCATTATCCACCAAGAGAATTCTTCAACTTGGATTCATTCAATTCAACTCTTGATATAAAATTCTCACTTGTCCTCCTGAAAGTAACTTCATCATGAGCCGCAGACCCAAGTTCAATACTTCTACATATTATTCTAAACTTCTATTTCATGATACAAGCTTACGACTTCATGTTATTTGTTAATAATTGTTTAGTTTATGTTCGCTTAAACAGATTGGAACTATGAAAACTCGGCGTCAGGCTCGCTTCGTTTGTCATATCCGTCTATCCAGGTGGCTCCGCCCCCTGGACCCCCGACTGGATCGTTCAAAAATGAGATCAGCGGGCTCGCTTCCCTCGCCTGCATTTTTCATTTCAGTATGCTTCTTTCCATCAGAAAGTCAAAGTACTTCCTCGCTCGATCTTGACGTTATTTCAAATTCTTTCTAACACATTATTATACCCCAGCTGAGCTTCTGTAGTGAATTTGAGCATTTTCTGTTCATTTGTTCTCGATAAAGCTGAGAAAGCGAAACAAAACGTTGGAAAAACGCAAATTTTGGGCGAATCTTTGGCGTTATTTCGAATTCCTCCTAACACAACATTATTACACCCTAGCCTAGCTTCTGTACTAAATTTGAACAATATTTCTGTTCATTTGTTCTCGATAAATCTGAAAAAACGCTTGAAAACGCTAATTTTGGGCGTATCTTTGACGTTATTGCAAATTCCTTCCAACACAACATTATCACACCCTAGCTGAGCTTCTGTACTAAATTTGAACATTTTCTGTTCATTTGTTCTCGATAAAGCTCAGAAAACGCTAGAAAACGCAGATTTTGGGCGTATCTTTGGAAATTTTCCCAAATCCGTTCTTAGTGCGCCTCTAAAGGGCCAACTGAACATACCTACAGAATTTGAACGTTTTTGGTCCGGTAGATTTTTAGTTCTGCGAGTGAGTGAGTCGGTCAGTCAGAGCCATTTCGCTTTTATATACTGTATAATAGATTATAGCTTCATATAAACCAAAAAATATCTTTATTTATTTATTCGTTGATATAATTAGAAATCATATGTATATGATGGGGATAGAACAACAGGCATTGCCCAAAACTATTCTCTTCCCAAATTTTGATAAATAATAAAATGTCCGAAAAAATAGTTATCTATATATATAACAGCGAAATGGCACTCACTCACTGACTGACTGACTCACTCACTCACTCACTCGCATAACTAAAAATCTACCGGACCAAAAACGTTCAAATTTGGTAGGTATGTTCAGTTGGCCCTTTAGAGGCGCACTAAGAAATCTTTTGGCAATATTTCAACTCTAAGGGTTGTTTTTAAGGGTTTAAAGTTCGTCTTTCAGCATGTATATTCTTCTTCTCACAATCTCTTAATTATAATTGAAATTTCCATATCATATGTTACTATAGAACTATAATCTAGATAGAGTACCTCTTCGAAACAGTTGTTAACTGGCAACTAAATTAATAATTTTACAGGTTGGCATTAAGTTGAGTTGACTTTGTTAGGTTGGCACCAAGTTGAAGATTTAAATGCATTTATCGCGGAAGAATTGATTGGGCGCAGCTACTTCAATCCTGGGAATATTATATGTCTAGCCGTCAGGCTCGCTTCGCTCGCCATATCCGTTTAGCCAGACGTTTAGTCTGGACCCCCGACTGGATTGTCCTAACATATGATAAAAATGCTCAAATGAAAAATGCAGGCGACCGAATCGAGCCTGCTGATCTCATTTCTGGACGATCCAGTCGGGGGTCCAGGGGGCGGAGCCCCCTGGCTAGACGGATATGGCGAGCGAAGCGAGCCTGACGGCTAGTTTAATATATATAACTTACCTACACAGACACATATTCCAATTGCTTATAAGTTCCCCTTTCACATGATTTCAGCTTCCTCAAGTTTTTATATTTGCACTATTCTCTCCACTAAGCTTGGTGGTGTTTGAAACAGTTCATGAATGTGCGACTTAATTCGAATTCAACCATAGCTGGTAAATGCTAGGTAAACCCCCCACTAACAAGTGTCTCATTACATGAAGAGGTACCTCTGTTCATTCATAAAGGTCAGCATCTCAACTTCTAGTTGTAACACCACTTATGATATAACTGTGAGTATAAATATGTTTATAGTTGTAAGACCACCCCGGAGTACAGAAACTATATGGAGTACAGTTTTATATGGTTCTATAGTTACTTGACCCGGGAGAAGCCAAGGGGTCTCTTGTTACGCTCGTGCTCTGTTATTGTTACGCGGCGGCGACACCAGTAACTGCGACAGAGCATAGGTTGTTGATACACGTTGCTTCTTCCACTGAAAACTGTCAGCATTGATTGGGTGGGAAACGTTGATATTATTGATGAGGATTACTGACAGTATGGATTGGATGTCACAAGTTAGGTTGGTATTCATTTCATCCTGTATTTCAGTTCATCCCGATCACCTGGTCAACGTTTTCGTTCTTTTTATTTATTTACTAGCCGTCAGGCTCGCTTCGCTCGTCATATCCGTCTAGCCAAGGGGCTCCGCCCCCTGGACCCCCGACTGGATCGTCCAAGAATGAGATCGGCAGGCTCGCTTCGTTCGCCTGCATTTTTCATTTGGGCATTTTTATCATATGTTAGGACTATCCAGTCGGGGGTCCAGACTAAACGGCTGGCTAAACGGATATGGCGAGCGAAGCGAGCCTGACTGCTAGTAATATAATATTCCCAGGATTGAAGTAGCAGTGTCCAATCAATTTTTCCGCGATAAATGCATTTAAATCCTCAACTTGGTGCCAACCTAACAAAGTCAACTCAACATAATGCCAACCTGACAAAATTATTAATTTAGTTGCCAGTTAACAACTGTTTCGAAGAGGTACTCTATCCAGATTATAGTTCTATAGTAACATATGATATGAAAATTTCAATTATAATCAAGAGATTGGGAGAAGAAGAATATACATGCTGGAAGACGAACTTTAAACTCTTAAAAACCACCCTTGGAGTAAAAATATTGCCAAAAGATTTCTTAGTGCGCCTCTAAAGGGCCAACTGAACATACCTACCAGATTTGAACGTTTTTGGTCCGGTAGATTTTTAGTTATGCGAGTGAGTGAGTGAGTGAGTGAGTGCGTCAGTCAGTCAGTCAGTCAGTCAGTCAGTCAGTCAGTCAGTGAGTGAGTGCCATTTCGCTTTTATATATATAGATTTATATAAAAGCGGAATGGCACTCACTCACTGACTGACTCACTCACTCGCACAACTAAAAATCAACCGGACCAAAAACGTTCAAATTTGGTAGGTATGTCAGTTGGCCCTTTAGAGGCGCACTAAGAACGGATTTGAAAAAAATTCCAAAGATACGCCCAAAATTAGCGTTTTCCCAGCGTTCTCTCAACTTTATCGAGAACAAATGAACAGAAAATGTTCAAATTTAGTAAAGAAGCTCAGCTAGCTATAATGTGTGTTAGAATTTGAATTTGAAATAACGCCAAAGATACACAAAAAATTAGCGTTTTCTCAGTTCTTTCATCATTCATCACATCATCATCACCTAGGCTTAAAATAATTCTAGAAAGTCGCCTTTGTTAAATAATAGACAGAAAATGTTTACATTATGCAGGCGAGCGAAGCGAGCCCACTGATCTAATTCTTGGACGATCCAGTCGGGGGTCCAGGGGGCGGAGCCCCCTGGCTAGACGGATATGGCGAGCGAAGCGAGCCTGACGGCTAGTTATCTATAATATAACAAAGAAAAGACGAAGTGGAGGACGAGGATGAGAAGAATATGGAAAAGGAGAAAGAGGAGAAGTAACGAAGGAGAAAGAGGATGATGAGAGGAAGAACAACTAAATGAGAAGTATGGTAGACAAAGAAGAAAATAACGAAAACGTGAAGGAAAAGTGAGGAAAATTATGTGATCGAGTTAAAGTAGGATAGATGATTGGAAAAAAGAGCTGGATGATATGAGTAGAAGGTGAGGAGGCTAAGGGAAAGGACAAAAAAGTAATGGAAGATGAGAAGAACAAGGAGGTAATGAGCAAGAGGAAGAGAAACAGTGAGAATTTCAACTCGTCTTGTAAAAATAATTGTGCTTTGATTCGGAAACACAAATCAAATTCACGAAGATAATTTCCCATCACAATATTGTTTTCAAGCCCAGTTAGTATTGCTTTGTAGAAATAGACTCCCCATCGCGTGTCCGAGTAACAAACCCAACTGGAACATTAGAATAAACACAATACTGTGTAAATTGTCATTCCAGTTCAGTGTGTAGAGATTAAACTTGTGGTTTTATCGCCTCACTGGACAATAGGAGAACAGAAGAAGTGGTTGGTAAGAGGAAATCGGAATGGGAGTAGGACAGACGAAGCTGTGTAGAAATAAAGAAATGAAGCTTAAGAACTAGTCTAATTACCTTGACATCCTGTATGTCCTGTATGAAAAAAACTTGAGACCCCTCACGAGATAGCATTTTTTATAACACCAGATACAATAAAAATGTATTGACTCACATACATTATACCATAGAGAAACAATAGCATGAGTAGATATCCCATGGTATAGGGCGTTTATGTCGCAACTTTTACTGTTATCTCAAGCCTATAGTCCACGTAGTTCTTTCCCGTGAAGCTTTATGACGCTGGTAGTCTCTCATATTGTGCCGTTCATACACTCTTACCCGGTCAAAACAGTAAAAATCGACAATAATCGACAGTAGTCAGCTTGAGATAACAGTAAAAGCTGCGACGTAAACGCTCTATACCATGGGATATACTTACGCTATTGTTTCTCTATGATTATACTTTCAATGATGCATAGAGTGATGTATTGTACAGCATATACTACCCTAGTAGTTCTGTTAACAGTAGACCTCATGCAGTTTTCTCATCCACAAGTATCTGGTCTCACCTGTTTACCGGCCTCTCAAGACATCTGTGTAATGCATGCAATGAATAATCCACTTGTCATCTGATTGATTATGAATAGTTCTATATCTGATTAATCCTATTTCAGTGTAAACGATATATATAGTAATATCAGAGTATGGAGGAAATTCCTTTTCCTTCCATATTATCCTTGAAATGCAAAATTCCAAAAAACCTTGTATATACATCGACGCGCAGTTGAACAACGAATATTCATTCCAAATTTCATCGAATTCTATCAATGCGTTTGGCCGTAAAGACAGACAAAAGAAAATTCGAGTTAAATCATAGACCTCACTACGTTCGGTCAACTACAGATTATTTTTTGTTTTTATTCTATTAAAATCCATTGATACATCATCTATACATCATTATAAAGGAAATAACTGGCTTATACACGTACAAGGTAGGAAAATTATGTTTGACGCATCATCATGTCTGAACTATTGGACTGATTGAGCAAATAGATTCTTTATCAACCGAGGATAGTTATAGACCTATTCCCAATTCTCCAATATTTCATTACGTCGAGTTTATAGAAGCATTATACGTGAGCAAATAGATTCTTTATCAACCGAGGAAGGTTATAGACCTATTCCCAATTCTCCAATATTTCATTACGTCGAGTTTTCAGTTTGTAAAGTTTAAAAATAGACTTTTGCGAAGCACGGGTTACCTGCTAGTACTATTATGAAGGAAAGAACTGGCTTATACACGTACGGGATAGGAAAAATATCGTCTGAACTACTGGACTGATTAACTTGAAATTTTGCATAAATAGATTCCTTATTAACCGAGGATGGTTATAGGCCTATTCTTCAAGATTTCATTACGTCAAGTTTCAGTTTGTCAAGTTTTAGAATGTACCCTTGCGGAGCACCTGCTAGTATGATTCTTATGAAATTTATAGAGAGTTGTATTGTACAGCATTATACTACTTTGCAGATTTTATTTTCGTTTTGATGTTGCTGAAATCCATTGTTACATCATAATATATTACACCTAATTTTCTGCGGTGACGATATTCTGACGTGTTGTGGGTCATATTTTATTCACAAATTGAACGTTGTCACTGCTTAAAAGTTGGTTTTTCACTTCAAAAGTCTTTTTTCCATTTCAAAGTTTGATAGAATAGTGTTTGAACTTTCACTTGACTAGAGATCAATAATTATGTAGAACCAAAACCAGTATCTCAAATTGAATTAATAGATCAGTGATTCGACAATAACAAGCTAATTTGGTGGAGGAATGATAATTATTCTATTATCCTTTATTCTTTAATTTATTCATTTACTAGGCGTCAGGCTCGCTTCGCTCGCCGTATCCGTCTAGCCAGGGGGCTCCGCCCCTGGACCCTCGACTGGATCGTCCAAGATTAAGATCAGCAGGCTCGCTTCGCTCGCCTGCATTTTTCATTTCAGCGTTTTTATCATATGTTAGGACAATCCAGTCGGGGGTCCAGACTAAACGTCTGGCTAAACGGATACGGCGAGCGAAGCGAGCCTGACGGCTAGAAATATAATATTCCCAGGATTGAAGTAGCAGTGCCCAATCAATTTTTCCGCGATAAATGCATTTAAATATTCAACTTGGTGCCAACCTAACAAAGTCAACTCAACTTAATGCCAACCTGACAAATTTATTAATTTAGTTGCCAGTTAACAACTGTTTCGAAGAGGTACTCTATCTAGATTATAGTTCTATAGTAACATATGATATGGAAATTTCAATTATAATTAAGAGATTGGGAGAAGAAGAATATACATGCTAAAAGACGAACTTTAAACCCTTAAAAACAACCCTTGGAGTTGAAATATTGCCAAAAGATTTCTTAGTGCGCCTCTAAAGGGCCAACTGAACATACCTACCAAATTTGAACGTTTTTGGTCCGGTAGATTTTTAGTTATGCGAGTGAGTGAGTGAGTGAGTGAGTCAGTCAGTCAGTGAGGGAGTGCCATTTCGCTTTTATATATAGATCACATCATTGATTCAATAATACACAATTATTTTTGAAAACAACTTGAAGGATCAACAAGCACAGCCCAAAATTGTTCTCCACCGATTCAAATCCATTAAAATAATCCAGTATTATAAAATTGAATAAAGTAGCATAGCTTACTAAAGTTTTGTACTTAAACTCTTATCACAGATAAAGATTTCTGAAGATAACGACTCAATCAAACACAGAAGATACATTTTCTGATCTAGATCCAGTTGAACCATTTCTCTAATGAGCTCGAAACCACTAAAATGTCGGTGATGACCCAATGCACAAGATCATAACTGTTTATAGCTTTGAATTGGAGCATACTTTCATTCATGATGTCGATTGCCCTACTCGAAATCGGAGCATTAGTGATTTCTAAGTCACGAAAATCTCATTTATCCCCGAAACCGTAATGTTTATTATGCCGAATCTTATAAAATAGCTACAGGACAGCCTTGTCAACACTATAAACCAAACTTTTACCGGGCTCCTATAACCATGTTATGCCTCATATGAAAGCAAAAATAATGAATTTCATGGGTAAGGATTTCACGATCGTGTCTTCTACAATAAGTAGCCTGAAACTGAATTCAGGTTCAACAGAAAGGAATCATTAACCTGATTTTTCTAATTGAAGATGATGTTATATGACTGTATCGAAATATAGAGATTTCACTAATAGTGGAAATTTGACTCAGATGTGAATCGAGCAGAGATTAGGATAGTGGACTCATGATCTTTCTAATTTCGGATGGTGTTATATGATTATATAGATATCTAGAGGCTTTACTAGAGGAAATTTGTCTTAGAGCATCGAGCAAAGAATAAAATTGTGGACTAAAATCACACATCCAAATTATATCCTACTAGCCGTCAGGCTCGCTTCGCTCGCCATATCCGTCTAGCAAGGGGGCTCCGCCCCCTTGAACCCCCGACTGGATCGCCCAAAAATGAGATCAGCGAGCTCACTTCGCTCGCCTGTAGACCTCAGCGGAACCTCTGTACCGAATTTGAACGAATTATGCCAATTTGATCTCGAAAAACACCTGTTATATCGGCATATCTTTGGCAAACAAAATTTTTCCACCCCAGCTAAACCTGTGTACTGAATTTTTTTCCAATATATATTCCCATCAATTATTGAAAAAGGTGAGGAAACGCAAAAAAGCTGAGAAAACGCTAATTATTTGCTAATTGGATGAATTGGTATTTAGGAGGTCCTAGATAAATGTATTTCAATCTTCAACTTGGTGCCAACCTAACAAAGTCAACTCAACTTAATGCTAACCTGACAAAATGTTTAATTTAGTTACCAGAACAACTGTTTCGAAGAGGTACTCTCTCTAGATTATAGTTCTATATTAACATATGTTATGAACATTTCAATTAAAATTTTAAGATATTGGAATAAGAAGAATATACATGCTAAAAGAACTTTAAACCCTTAAAAACCACCCTTAGAGTTAAAATATAGCCGAAAGATTTCTTAGTGCGCCTCTAAAGGGCCAACTGGACATACCTACCAAACGTTTTTGGTCCGGTAGATTTTTAGTTCTTCGAGTGAGTGAGTCAGTCAGTGAGTGAGTTCCATTTCGCTTTTATATATAGATAGATAGAAGATAGAAATTTGAAGGTTTCACAAATAGAAATTTGTCTCAGAGATTGCATCCAGCAGAGAATAAAATTGTGGACTAAAAATCACACATCCAAATTATGACCCATTCACTTGAAAAGCTTATCTATGTCTATCTATGTGTGTAAACATTAGTCTATAGTGAATGTGTCTATGATATTGCATTCAATTGAATTTGTTTCATTTGGGCAGACAATAGCCATATACCAGATAATTGACCGAGTGAAGTGAGGTCTAAGATTCAAGTCGACGGTTTGGCATTTCTCTTAAAGTTTAAATGTTTGAATGTTTATAATATGTTGCGCATTTACGGCGAAACGCGGTAAATAGATTTTCATGAAATTTGACAGGTATGTTCCTTTTTTAATTGCGCGTCGACGTATATACAAGGTTTTATGAAATTTTGCATTTCAAGGATAATATAGAAGGAAAAAGGAGCCTCCTTCATACGCCAATATTAGAGTAAAAATCAGACTATAAAATATTATTCATCATAAATCAGCTGACAAGTGATTACACAGATGTGTGGAGAAGCCAGTCTATTGCTATATTTCCATAAGGTCCATAGTTTCAATCAGGTACTTGTGGATGAGAATATTGCGTGAGGTCTACTGTTCACAGAAATACTAGTTATAGTATATAATATATTTTGGACTCAAAATTGGACAAAACTCATGAAGTGTAAATATAACATATTTTTGGACAAATTCTTTCTAAATTTGGGAAAGGTACAGTTTTGGGTTTCAAGCCTGTTGTTCCTTTCTCAATTATTCATGGTTGAGAATTATATTAATGTATCAATGTATAAATAAAGAGGTTTAAATAAATAAAAAATTGGCTAATAGATTAATTATTTCCTTATTAGGGTTCAAACGAACGTCTGATCAATCAATCAATCAATCACTCTCTGTTCCTGAGTTGGGCAAATGGTCCTAGAGGGGGAAAATATCAATTGGGTAACTATAATTGCATTCAATTGATTCGCCTTGTAATAGAATGACAAAAATGTGCGGTTATCTTATTCTTAGGTTGGCAGTCCGTTTCGAACGTTGGCGATCATATTGATTATGATAATTTTGTTAGTTGCGTTCTAGAACAATTGAATGGAGGTTTACAAAATAGGTCCCGCTGATTCTGAATCATTATACAGCAGGTGCCCACAAATAAGGAAGAAAAAAAGAAAGAAAGAAAAGACTTATTTGCATGACAATATTATAGCAGTATTGATATTAAATGTATATAATAATTAGTATCTCTTGATGATATCAATAAGTGTTCTAAGATCATTTAGCTTGGCATTTTCTGCCGTCAGCCGAAGTTGAGAGAGAAAAAAAGCAATGACCACTGTAAACTTTTGGTGATCAATAGAAAACGAGCAATAAATTATAATATCTTGAACAGCCTACACAATTAATTAATTAATCAATGAATAATACGAACATCATTATTATTGCCTACAAATAATAAAATGCGTAAATCTATATTTATGCTAACTTTAACAATAAACTGAGGAGAAAAAAAAAACCATCTAACTAGGAGTTTAGGAATTTGAAAAGAAGTATGAAGTATGGTCTAAGGATGATTGATAGGGTATTGGGTTAATGGAAATCTCATTAGAATAATCATCCCATGACTCATTTAATCACAGTTCCTGAGATTATCATAGTGCATTCATTGATGACATCATGATATCATGAATTCAATTAAATTTTTGGATACAACCTTCCGAAAAACAAATCCACCAACCTATCAACTTAGAAATGTGATTTTCTCGATGCAAAAACGAAGTGGGAGAAACTGGAGATGTGATTATTATTGTTATGGTATGGGGGCGCTTCCCTTATCATAATTAATTGACCGAGCGAAATGAGGTCTAAGATTCAAGTCGACGGTTTGGCATTTCTCTTAATGTTTAAATGTTTATTTGTTTTTATGTTTTTATGTTGCGCATTTACGGCGAAACGCGGTAATCGATTTTCATGAAATTTGATAGGTATGTTCCTTTTTAAATTGCGCGTCGATGTATATACAAGGTTTTTGGAAATTTTGCATTTCAAGGATAATATAAGAGGAAAAAAGAGTCTCCCTCATACGCCAATATTGGAGTAAAAATCAGACTATATTTTACTAACTATTCATCATAAATCAGCTGACAAGTGATTACACAGATGTGTGGAGAAGCCAGTCTGTTGCTGTATTTCCATAATGTCTATAGTTTCAATCAGGTACTTGTGGATGAGAATACTGCGTGAGGTCAACTGTTCACAGAACTACTTGTTGTTATGTTGTTAGGGCACTTTCCTTATCATAATATTATTATACAGTATACATTATGTGCCCTGAGGTGTAATAATATGGCCTCTTCAGTGGTCAATTTCATGCGAGTTACGAAGAAAGAACTGGACACGAGCTTATATACGTGCATCTCATTTTGAAACGGTTCCTCTTTCATTATTCTTCTCTTTCTTCATCCTCTTCTTCTTCCTCTTCATTTTCTTCTTCTTCTTCTTCTTCTTCTTTTTCCCAATTTGGACAGTGAGCTTCTGCGCATGTCTCATGAAATGATCGTAAACTGAATCGTGTGAAATTTTTACGTTTATCATAAGCAAAAAAAAATTACTATCACGCTGCTCCTGAGGCGGTGAGAGTTAACTCAATGCGCATGCGCTGACGTTCATACGTTAAACTGTCAACACCTTTTATAGTATAGAATTTTCATGGACATTGTATATAGGAGTTGTAATAGTTATGAATAGTTGTTATCTCGTTCCTGATAGACAATGTTATATCGTCCACAAGATAAGTTTTATAATCGTCCATAAGATCTTGAATATCGCAGTATAGTTCATATTAACCCTAAAGAGACAAACTGGGGTGTTTCGCACCCCAAGGATTTTTTTCTGTTCTGCAGTTAACAATATCAAACAGATGGGAATTTATGCCCAGTCTACATTAGGTTTGTAGTATTGTCAACTACTCTCCATCACTTCCAGCTCATCTTGTTCTTCGTTTGGGGTGTCTAACACCCCAGAGTGTATTCTATCAAACAGAAGTTCTATCAAACACTTTTATTAAAAAGATTCACTTGTATCGACCACTACGGATGTGGTATGGGATGATGGATCAGATTGGAATGAATGCTATGATTCTCTACAACTTGAGATTCAAAACAATAAAATGAAGAGACGTGAGTTTTTGATGAAGTTGTCATTGGCAATGATCAAGCCACTCGTTCAAACCAGATTAGGAGCTCCAACACTTAGGTGGAACATACATACTTCTAAAATTGGTATAAATATTGATAAGCAGTGCTTTACTTTTGATTTCTGTATGCACATGGAACAAAAATGATTAAGAAATGATGAAGTATGGTCTAAGTACTTGTTTTTAATATATTCTTCAAAGAAGAATGCAAAATTAAACTGGGGTGTTCAACACCCCGGTGTGTCTACTGTGTTAGCATGAAGTATGTGTGTCTCTGTAGGGTTAAAAAACCTAACAAAAAAGATAGATACAATCAGTACTATACGTACTCCCTCTATGCTACGTTGATACTGTACGTTACAATAATGCTGAAAGGTAATGCATTATTCGTGAAATTGTAATAATATGAGTGAAAATCATACAATAGGAATATGGTTATTACTCGATCACTTGATGAGAAAGTGGGATATAGAAAGTTTGTTTATTGGAAAAATCTGGTGTGGCGCACTCACACAACTTTCCTTGCCGTTATGAAAATTGATCACCTGACGCTAGTGTTCCCACGCAAGTTGAGTCTACTATTCAAAGATTTGAGCCAGCTGGTGACAGGGCAATAACGCTGGAGACACACATGAGATCTGCTATCTCTTCATAGTGAATGATTTAATAGAATCAACAATAATTTGCAATTGAATAATCACATTTTCTCGATTTTAAAGCTTATTTTCAATTTTAGGTGAAAATGTTACTGAACATCAATTGTAGAGATTTTCATGCTCAATCTACTCCACCTGATTTTTTTTGTTTAAATTGCATTGATGGGGCGGAGCTCATAAAATTTTCACAGATATTGGACTTGTGTCAGTTGATAGAGCATATCGATGACTATTTTAGGTATGAATTTGATCAAAATCGTTGGAGCCGTTTCCGAGAAAATCACGAAAAACCCTGTTTTTGACAACATTTTCGCCATTTTAGCCTCCATCTTGAATTGCATTTGATCGAAATTGTTCGTGTCGAATCCAAATTTCAAATCATTCTGTTGATTGGGAGATGAGATATCGTGTACACAGACGCACATACACTCATACACACACACAACACACACACACACACACACACACCACACACACACACACACACACACACACACACCACACACACACACACACAACACACACACACACCACACACACACACCACCACACACACACACACACACACACACACACCACACACACCACACACACACACCACACACACACCACACACACACACACACACACACACACACACACACACACACACACACACACACACCACACACACACACACACAACACACACACACAACACACACACACACACACACCACACACACACACACACACACACACACACACACCACACACCACACACACACACACACCACACACACATAACATACACATACAGATCAATACCCAAAAACCACTTTTTGGAATCAGGGGACCTTGAAACTTATAGAAATTTAGAAATTGGGATACTTTGATTTTTTTCGGAAATAAATACTTTCGTTATTTTAACTTTCAACACCTTTCACAGTTCAGTATTTAATTCTCATCGTATTTGTAAACATAATATTAAACAGGATAACAATATTGTTATAACCACACTACAGTTATGAATATTGTACCTCTGCTTCCAATACGGTCAAGTATCGTTTATGGAATATACAAGTATAGTGTTGTCACGGATTTTCACTTACAAAACTAGTTATTTTGGGTTGAGAACCAACACATTCATAATAATTATCATACCATACATTCATTCATTCATATCATACACCCATACATTCATATCATACTATACATTCATTCATTCATATCATAACAATACATTCATAAGAATTCATATCTGAAACGTAACAAATTGATAATCAGGAATCAAAAAGTGCAGGATTTTAGCGATAGTAGCTGTTAATGAATGATAATGATAATTATACTACAGATTAACATGGGCTGAATAGTGATATGTTCATTTAATCTATGCAGTAACTTGATGAGGTGGTGAAATGATATGAAAAGTGAATATGAAATTCACTTTGGACAACATTAACTTTTCATCAAAATTTTTGGAGAGAAATAGTACATGCTCAGCCTAGTTTTTCCTCCAATGTCATAACATAGAGAAACATTAGCGTAAGTAGATATACCATGGTATGGGGAATTCATGCCTCAACTTTTACTGTTATCTCAAGCCGATAACTGTCGATTATTGTAAATTTTTACTGTTTTGTTGGGGTGAGAGTGTATGAACGGCACAATTTGAGAGACTATCAGCGTCACACAGCTGCATGGGAAAGAACAAAGTGAACTATCGGCTTGGGATAACAGTAAAAGTTGCGACATAAACGCCCTATACCATGGGATATCTACTTATGCTATCCTTTCTCTATGGTCATAATTGTATTATGATTGTAGTATTTGCACAAAAAAAAGAAATAATAATTATTGAAAAAATCATCAAAAATAACACATCACGTGACATATTTTCACCACGATGTTACAGTTTCATTTCATTATGATATCATATCCCATTTGATCTAAACCCACGATGTAAAAATAAATAATTTTTTCAATTAGAGATTAATTTGAATTGAAAGCTACTCTCCAAGGAAACTAGAACAACATAATATGATAACTTCGATCGTAGAATGTTCTAATCCCATTCATAATAATCAATCAAAAAGCCTTGAGAGTCAGTTGAAAGTTGAATGAAATACTTCACTAATGTAATAGTCTCATTCTAATCTCTCATTCATAAAGGTGATTCATACTAATTAGTAGAAATTATGAATTAATTATAAATGGAATATGCATATTTGCTCTTGTTCCACGGAATTGATTCAAAAAGATTTCTACCCAATCAATCAAGAATTATTCAACATGCTTTTGACTTTTATTGCGGAAACAGAAAAAAAGCTTTCACAGTTATGCACTCATTTTAACTCTGGTTCAGTAATTTATAGAGTGAGGTGATAAGAATATTATTCCGATGAATATTCATTTTTGAAATATGGAACACGTAGGTTGAGTAAACCTACTAATACGTTCGCGAGGTATTCTTCCAAGGTTATTTTCCAATGAATGGATTATTTGTTAATGAATCAAATCAACCACGCTTCAACACTTAGCTTAGTGACTCAAGTCACATAGAGATAATCAATAGCAGTATAGTTATCAAGTAATCAAACTAGATATACATTTTCAAAGAATATCAATCAACTTTGAGATTAATTATTTCTCTTACAACAGAATAACTTTGAACATTTTTCAGATGATAATTTCGTCGTCTCTCGATAACAGAAGATGCGTGTGCCTGTGAATTATTTCCAGATATACAGAATTATTTCCAGCTGTGCTATCAATCAGCAAGAAATTTTATCTAGCTAGACAATTTAATCGATTTGATCAACATAATCTGATTTGTTGACATGACATGATAATCCTCCTAAACTAGACTATAGCATAATTTTCAAAGTTGATCATTATTTGACAATTTCAAGTAATTAGTGAGTGTTATTTTGTTATTAATTTGGTTAATATATAA
>NW_024091906.1:0-16498 GCF_014356525.2 Nilaparvata lugens | reverse complement strand
GTTAGTGGTAGAGCTCCCTGGGCAAGTACTAACTATCTTGTGAACTCTCCCAATGGAAACGTTCATGGTAGAGTAATAGTTTCATAGAGTAGAGTGGGATAGCACCGTGGGATAGTACTCTACCACTACTATGCTAATAAAAACAGTCTCGAGCTAGTAGAGTAGAATCGTGCCGTAGGCTATCAAGTTTAAGTTGTATTTCTATTTATTAAAAATTGAAATTATTTGTCAAATAAGTTTACAGACATATCTACAATCACAAAATAATAACATAATAATTAACAAAAGTACAACATTTTAGAAAAAATAATATAAACTTGTAGTAGCCTCTTATTAAAAAACTTTGAAATATTTTAACATTTTAGAAGTATACAGTACAATAAAAATACAAGATTATCTGATAATATTAAGCTTTAGAAATAGAAGACCTCCTAATTATTTGAATGATTACATTCATAAACTCTTTGGGAGGAAGAATGTAGTATAACAACATATGTTTTTGAATTTGTTATTACTGTTACTAAGTCTCCAAACAAACTCATTCCAATTCGAAACCTGTAAAGTTCAAGTTATTAAAAACCTTTCTAAAGGTATTAAATACTTATGTCGTGTTTACTCTCATTCCTATTACAGGCAGCTTTTTAAAGAATTTCAGGGCAGAAATTTTATAACTAGCCTGTGATCGATGGTGGCATCTCCTGGTGTCGTAAATCTACCAGCTCAAGGTGCCTCGTGTCATAAATCCACCATCTCACGGTGCCTGGTGTTGTAAATCCACCAGCTCACGGTGCCTGGTGTCGTGGTAGTGGATGTCACTACAGGCAGCCAGAGTATGCTGTACCCTTTTGACATACACCAACCACAATAAGAGAATGTAATGGCTGAAGATTGTCAACACACCAAGGCGAGTAAAGATGGACATGCAGTGAACAAGATGGTCGGTACCTGTTATGATTCTCACAGCCCTCTTTTGCAGCCTCAGGACAGCAGTCAAATGACCCCACTGAAGCAAACCATAGGTGATGTGGCAATGGAAGAGAGCGTGATACATCAGTAACAAGAAACTTTTCAGTCACCAGGCCCCTCATCTTGAGCAGCAGGAAGCAAATGCGGGAGAGTAGACTGGTTACCTGCTGCATACTTCTTCTTTGATTTGAAGAAATAACAAATTAATAGCTGCAAAATCAATTCAACTATTTCCAACAAACGTATTGAACTAAGTTTTAGTACTTACTCATGATAACAGGTGAGATTTTATCCAAAAGTCTTGGCACAAACTCTACATTATCCAATTGAATATCATTAAGAATATTTGGTGAAATTGTGTTTAATTTTTTTGGTGATGACATTACATTATTTGTTTCAAGCTGGTCAATAATAAAGGGATTATTAACAACATTTTGAGAAATATCTCGAATATTATTGTATGTCCGTATTCAAATTCATAAAGAAAGCTGCTAGTATAAACAATAAACTTGAATCCATTGTGCGGTACAACGTTGTATTATAAATCTTAATGAATAATTGACTAAGGCAAATGTAGAAAGTTAATAACAAAAACTGTACAATGATAGATAGTTTGATTTAGTATCTAGTGTTCAAATAGACAAAGACAAAGACGTTGCAATATTGTATAGCCTAAATAAGAACTAACTTTATACAAATCATATATTTGAAATTCTTTACTCAATTACTTCACAGTTTAATGTTAAAATAAATGCACTACCAGAAACCTTTAACACACTACAAAAATTTGAAAAGCAGACTGAAAATTTAAGATTTTGCGTTCAAGAAACTGAGATCAAAACAGCTTTTCATTGGTCAATTCAGATCAGCTGTTGAAGTCTGTGGAGAGCACACAAATCGTACGATGCCATTATCAAGTTTGATGGTGCCATGATCATGATGTGGAAAATTTACGTCACCATGTCTTCGTGTCGTCTGCAAATCAGCTTTTTGAATGCCGAGGCATACGTGGACGCGTCCACAAGGACGTACGGTTGAATGCCGAGGCATGTGTGCATACGATTGTTCGCGCGAATCTGTACGTACGTGTGTACGTAAGGCGTATTATTTTAAACGGTGTACACACGTACGTTTGCCTCGGGTGAGCATACGTGTATGAGCTTGCATTCGCAAGTCTGGACACTGTTCGTTGAGGCATGGGGGCGAACCAGACCCTGTCGGTATTATGGCGTGCTCAAAGGCGCCTCGGGCGAGCATTGAATGAATGTACGTGTGGACGCGTTTTTGCCATACGGGTGAGGCAAAACGTAAACATTGAATCGTCATAACCTAATTCAATGAATGAAAATCAAATTGTGATCCAATAACTAATATTGTAATGAAGGATTTTTGTAATTTTTAGTATGTGGATTGTCAAATATTTAAATAGAAACATGCATGGAGTATATTATTTGTATCATGATTAACAAATTTAGAACTGCTTAATTTAAGTGAAAATAGCTTCTCTACAGGGTTCCTATAGTGAGGTCCACATTATAATGACAGTATTTGATCGACTTTGGTTTTGCTATCCTTGTCTATCATTCGACAAAGCCGGTGGTACTATCCTTTCTAGGTCCACAACGATGACAATTAGTTTTTGCCAGTGTAGAAATATAAATAATTATTGCAGAGAATCGGCATCGCTATTCTCCTATCTTTATTTACTGCCATTATAATATGGACCTCACTATACAATATTACATATTATCTTACTGTGGCTATCAAATCATCTTATATTAGTTTTATGTTATCAATCAGAGTGGTACCTAATAATTAAATTGTAATCTTTAATATGATATTATATGTTTTAGATAGCTAGGCTATCCATAGAGAGATTATTCAAACTTTGAACTAGTATCCCTGAAGGTAATCTTGAAGCTAATCTTTTGGAGAATCTTGTTTTGTTATGTGTATGAGCAGATTAGTTTAAAATGGGCATAATTCAGTATTTGATTCAATTTATGGCTAATTCGTTAAGAAGACTGTCAATTTTGTAGAACAGTGTTGAGTGCTTAGATTAGGTCATCAAAACTTCTGGAATTATTGTAGAAATTTTCTTTTTTGAGATTTCAGAATAGATATTGGAAACCAACAAATGAATCGCCTAATGCCAAGAATCTCAAAGTTAGGGCCAATCGTTCTTGTAAAGTTATTGGTAACATTTGTTTGGATAACTAGTTGAATTTGATTCAGTATGGTATATTAGCTAAATTATGTTTTGACATACCGGTACTAATAAAGTTTGAATTGACAATCTCATATCTTATGTCATGTAGCAATTTATTTCCTTAGTTCAACCTACAATCGTTCAACCCACCAACATTGTTTGTTAAGTTTTATTTTCGATTTTATTATACAAGTCATCGAAATAAATGATACAGCTGCATTTTGTAATAATTATCTTCAATGATGGAATGACGCCATTGTTGTCATGATGTGGAAAATTTACATCTACCATGTCTTCCTGGCGTCTGCAAATCAGATAAGCCGTTGGGCTGGTCAAGCCAGTGAACTCTATACTAACTGAAACGGGCTGTCCAATGCTAAGCTACAGCCAAAAGTGTGTAAGGCGGAGTGAGTGAGACAGGCCTACCGTGCGGGACTCCCTTCTCTCTCATACTCATACATTTAAGCAGGTTGTTGCAGCTCTTGTGTACGATTTTTCATTTTTAAAGTTGAAAAATGGATTTGAATGAGTATTGGGGCTATCAGTATTAGATCACAAACCTTTTCTTTAATTTGTGATGTATTTGTTGTAAAATGCGTAGAATTGAATAAAATACGACCGAAAAATGGTGATGTATGTTTTGCATTGGGGCAAGATGGGCTTGTTAAAGGAAATGAAATACCATTTCACAGGTAATAGTCATACATTTCAAATATTTTTTCTATATTGATCAGTTCATTTGACCAAAAATAAAACAACAAATTTGGTTATATTCCTAGTATACAGTGATAGTTACTATGCTAATTGAAAATTTAGACCTAATTACTTTATAGCATCTAAAATAAAGAAACGAAGTTGAAGAACGAATTAATCCTTATTCAAAAAAGAATAGATACAAATAATTAATAATTCTGTTCTATCATCATGAGATGACATAATTTATTTTAGGTAGCCAACCTACTTTTATTTTGAAAAATATGTTATTGCTATCAGCTGAGTTGTGATTAATTTTTGAACCTTCCCATTTCAAATAAATAATCGTTCAATTTACAATATTATATAATTATTTAGCATATTTTACTGTTTGCTTATCATAGTATATAATATTATAATAAAATGTTTCTTCGTTATTTGCTTCATTTCTGAAACTCCCGTTCCTACATGATTTGAAATTACACCAATGCACACCTACATATTCTACATTCATAGCCTGCTGTAATTAGCCTATATTATTAAATTGAGATATTTCCTAAACAATAAATCATAAATCTTCCCTTTAACAATAACATGAATCATATAATCAAAAAAATTGCTGGTTGCCTGTAAAGTCAGTATAGGGTGAAGTTTTACGTGACAATGACTTGAGTGGTAAAATAATTTTAATGTGAATATTCTTTGTATAGAAGGAAGAAGGATGAATAGTAACAATTTAAAACATTTATTTATACAAAGAATTATATTTAAAAACATTAATTTATCAAGAATCTCGTACTGAACCACAACATTGTGATTACTACAACATAACCTATTCACTTATGCATGATTGTGTGATTATGCATTATTGTGATTACTAACACATAACCTATCACTTATTCACCTAGCAGGCCAGTCGCAGGAGATTGCTTGCGGCGCCTGCACAGTTGACTGCTCTGTTTCACTCTCTCTCCAGGAATGCCTTCGGATTGCTGCTGAGTTGCTCGCCACTGCTCCTATTCGTGTTCTTTCCAGACAACCGTGAACCGAAACGCTCTCACTCGCTCTCATTGTGAGCACATAACGTGGGAACGTAACACAGTTTCTTGAAGTGTCACCCGGCAAACCAATTTATAAGATGTTTTCACGTCAAAACAATAGTATATCCTATCAAAATAAACATAGGACTGTGTTTAATAGTTTCAATTAAACACAGCACTCCTTTGGACTGTGTAAGAATCAAATAAATTCGGGATTGGTATAATAAGGACTATGAGTCTGTTTTTCCTATTCCCAATCATTTCATGACAGTTTATATTTGTCCTTGTTGAATAAATAAGAATTAATAAATGATACGCTTCTCTGAAATCTGGCCCAAAGTTATTCCCTTGCTTGTGAAAAGTTGACAATACTGAAACTACTGCAGTCACAAATGAAAAAATATTTTCTTTATTCATATTCAACCTTTTTCATTATTTTTGCTCTCAAAAAGTTAACAATAGAATGCTCAATAAAGGAAAAATGACGCTTCCATGGAATAAGACATACAATATAGAAATAAAATAGAAATTATTGACACTGTGCAATGCATTTTTCCATAAGAGCCAATGTGTTACAAAATGACGAATCCCACAGCAATGCGGGTTGCCTATCTTTACCAGCTGCCTCACTTTCTTTGTGTGGCTAGTCCATTCCAGTTAGTATTGAGTTCAGTGGGTCAAGCTATATTTATTGATCCATGGCCTACTCAACTCAGCAGCTTCTCTTTGTCTCAGAAACAGAGTACGGCCAGCAACAGTCACAGTTATAACATAGTTATTCAAAAGTACTCTTTGAGTATCTATAGTGAGGTCCACGTTATAATGGTAGTGTATGATTTGCAATGGTGTTGCTATCCTTGTCTATCGTTCAACAAATGTGAAAGAGTTAGGGGTTAGTTTTTATTCAGGTTATATTAATATTTTTTATTAGGATAGGTTAGGTTTTTGCTTTAAAATTGCAATATGCTAGAAGGGGCTAGGGTCTAGGTAGAGTTATTTTTTGATGTTTCAAAGGTAAAAGGATAGGTTAGGGGGTTAGGATTTTGCTTTGAACCACATGTTTGTGATATGTTCATGAAATGAACCACATGTTTGTGAATATGTTCATGTAATGAACCACATGTTTATGTTTTGTTCTGAAGATGATGAATGAATCTGAAGTATTAAATGTGAAAGAGTTAGGGGTTAGTTTTTATTCAGGCTATATTTAATAATGTGTTATTAGGATAGGTTAGGTTTGTGCTTTGAAATTGCAATATTCTAGAAGGGGCTAGGTTGCAGTTAGAGTTATGTTTTTTGATGTTTCAAGTGTGAAAGGATAGTTAGGGTTAGGATTTTGCTTTGAAATCTAAATTATTAAATGAGAAGTGGTTAGAGGTTAGTGGTTAGGTTTTTTGGATTATATTTAATAATGCTTCATAAGGTTAGGTTAGGTTTTTGCTTTAAAATTGCAATATGCTAGAAAGGGCTAGGGTCTGGTAGAGTTATGATTTTGCTTTGAAATCTAAATTATTAAATGTGAAGGGGTTAGGGGGTTAGTGGTTAGGTTTTTTGGATTATATTTAATAATTTTCCATAAGGTTAGGTTAGTTTTTGCTTAAAATTGCAATATGCTGGAAAAGGCTAGGGTCCAGGTAGAATATGCTTTTTGATATTTCAAAGGTGGAAAGATAGGTTAGGATTTTACTTTGAAATTGCAATATGCTGGAAGGGATTAGAGGTTTTTCAAATAGTTATGTTCATTGATGTTTTAAATGTAAAAGGGGAGGTTGAGGGTTCGGTTTTTGTTCTGAAATGACAATATGCTGACTTAGTATAGTGTTTTTTAACATCAGTTAAATAACAACTGTTATATTTTATCAATCATATTTTTTTCAAAAGTACTCTTCCTTTATAAATAAAATGATAATATATTGATATTATATTGAATTTAATGATAAATCATCATTGGATAATAATATCTCATCAAATAGAATGACGATTGGGCCAGTTACAGTGCTCGGTAACCATCATCAAAAGAACGTTACATTCAAAGATCTGACTGAATGGAACGGGAAAAACCGTTGCTCACGCATGTGCGATACGGTGCTGTCTGAGACAGAGAGTGGTTTGTGATCTGTAAAACTGTATAGGCTAATAATATACGTTAAATTATTCTAATAAATTTAACTTAGAAAACGGATATTCAAATTTTACTGTTCCTTTATGGTATATTATTTTGTCCTATTTTTAGAAAAATGGATAAAGAGGTGAGTTTTTGAAATAGTTTTTCTATAACATAACCTTAAAAAAACAGTATAGCTTATTAATAATTATAAAATGTATACAATATATTCTTATTGTTATCTTGTCTATATAAGGGTGTGATCACATTAAATGCATTATTTTATGTGCCAGTAAAAGATTCCTCAACATAACCTTAAAAATCAGCATCGCTTACGGTAACGCTTATTTATTCATACAATATTTATTGTTTCTTATTCCATATATTTTTTGGGAATAAAGTTTCTTATCAGAATTCATATTTTTATTGTTATCTTGTCTATTTAAGGGTGTGATCACATTAAATGCATCTATGTGCTAGTAAAAGATTGAGGTGTAAAGCTTGGTTTACACCAAAGTTATTAACAAAATGTTAATAACTTAATCCTTATAGATCTACTAGCAAGAACCCGTGCTTCGCAAGGATCTATTTAAAACTTGACAAAATGAAAACTTGACGTAATGAATTTTGAAGAATTAAGAATAGGCCTATAACCATCCTTGGTAATTAAGAATCTATAAGCAAAATTTCAAGTTATTAGTCCAGTAGTTCAGACGTGATGATGCGTCAAACATAATTTTCCTATCCCGTACGTGCATAAGCCAGCTCTTCACTTATATAATTATTATAGATATAGTTAACGACTGCAAGAGATAGGACTGCTGTAGTATAATGACAGGGAAAAGAGTTTTAGATCACGAGAAATAGATGCATGAGAAATAAGCTGGTTTTGGAAATGTTTTGCCACAGCCGCCATACTGAACTAATATATTTAACTGGTTTTGGAAAAGTAATCAAAAGTAGGTTTTATAACGGTTTTGATTCTGTAGCTGCAGTGGAAATAACAGCTTTTGGAAATTGACAAACTTTCAATGCTTATTTATACATAATAACAGACTTTGGAAGCAAATAACACGTGGAAACGATAGCTGGCAGTATGAAGTAACCATAGATACCAACATCTCAATTTCGAAAAATTAGACCTATAACAGGTTTTGGAAATTGGCTACTCAATTATGCAGAGTTTGTGGAAATTAAAATATTTATTGATTACCAAAACAATACTATGATTATATTAATGATAATAATTAATTATTAAACAATATTTTATTATATCAATAATAATAATAATAGTATTAAACGTATTATGAATTATCAGAACAATATTATTGAGGTTGAGTGGAATCAGTAGAAAGCAATAATAGAACAGATGTTCTTTTTTGAATTTATCATATTATCTGTTATTTCCAATGATTACAACATATGTTAGAATATCCATGTCAATAAATAAATTATCTCATTTCCATATGGCACTCACCTTACCATGTTCATACCTTACTTAATAGGATCCTTTTTCATCCTTTGAAACCTTAGAGGCAAAATATCTCAAAATCCGTTCTTAGTGCGCGTCTAGCATGTTTGAAGATATTTATGCAAGTTTCAAGTCTGTAGGACAATTAGTTTGAGCTGTAGTGTGATTTTAAATCAAATTTTCGAAAAATGCCCTCTCCTGGACCCCCCTGTGCTCCTGATCGAAATTTTTCTGCATAGATCTAATTTTTTTCGTAGCTGAACAAAAAAGTTCCTCATGACTTTGCTGTGCAATGAGCGGTTAAAAAGTACAAAATTTTGGGGGGTGCCCAGCTCCCTCAGGGGGGCAAATTCTGAAAATCCTTTCTTAGTGGATGTTTTCAAGCTACCATAAACAATCGTGCAAAATTTCAAGTTTTTAGACTCAGTAGTTTGGGCTGTGATGTGATTTCAGTCTGTCGGGGCTTAGCCTTATATAAGTATAGAGATTGAATTGAACATAACTTACCATACATATGATAAACATATGTGTTTGTCAAGTTCTGTTATTATTATTACTAACATATTAATTAAGTACATATTATGTTACATAGTAACAAATTAACACATTTTGTTAATAACTTTTGTGTAAATCCAGCTTAAGTGTACGTCCAGTGCCAAAATACATTTCATGAAATTTTTGGTTGGGATCGATTTAGTATGTTATTTTGAGCCCAAAATCACTAAGATTAAATGGCGGTTACTATTGTTTTTAAAATAAACTAAGTTCAAAGTAGCACAATTTCAACATGCATTTAACCTATAAGTACGGTAGCAGTCATTTTGAATATCGAAATCATCAAATAATTAATGATATTCCTAATCTAAGTTTTCCTAACCTAAGCCTTCCTAACCAAAACTTTTCTTACCTAAAGCTTTTCCTAACCTTAGCTACTTATGGCTGCTAACTATAGGTTAAATGCATGTAAAACTGTGCTACTTTGGACTTGGTTTATTTTAAAAACAATAGTGACCACCATTTAATTTTAGTGATTTTATGCTCAAAATAACTTTCTAAATTGATCCCAACCAAAAATTCAATGACAGGTATTTTGGCACTGGATGTACACTTTAGCCAAAAATTGATTATGCTTATGCATGACCAAGCGGGCAGATGAGAAACAAAGTCTGGTAAGAGTCTGCACACAGGAGCAATAGTTGCTGCCACTAGCTTTTTTAGGAATGTGGGTGACAGATTTCTCAATGCGCAATAGCCGTCTGTGACCAGTTCAGTGCAGTTCAGTCTCTCAGGGTACAAGATAGCTGATAGCTGGTGCATACACATCGCAGTGTGCTTTGAGTTGCAGCCAGTACTGAAAATTGAAACAAGTGTGTGAATGCTTAATATTAAACAATACAAACATACAAAAACAATGGAATAAAATATACTCTAGTGTGGGACCTAATCATTGGCGTCAAGCTAGACTATTAGGCACACATTCACTGAAACCCTAAGGTTCAATGGACCAAGAAAATGGGTAATAAAAATTAACAATTATCCTAGGTAACTACTGAATCAAAAATGCACGGGCTGGAGGACCATTTTTATGACAGAATCCAAAGTCAGGACAGTGGACTGTGAATGATAGTTGGTAATAATACCTACAAATAAATCTCTGAATTCTGTGCATAAAAAACTGATAGCTTGAAGTGTGGTGAGTACGCCAATAAAAGACAAAATGAGTCAACAAGTTGAGATTTAATATTAATAAAATAATAGGCAGATGGCCACATACAAAAACAAGTGTAAGTAGATTAAATCGAATAAAATCTTTAGATGAACTTTTATTACAACATGTAATAAAACTGTTAGAAAATAAGCGATTACCAACTTTAAATGAATTTAGGCAATGACACTAATGACCATTGACGACTGACAACAATTGATAAGGTACTGTCAATAATACCTGAATTGAGAATAGATCATTTCAAATGATACAATAATAAAGTTACTGCTGAAAAATTCAATCTTAATGATTTTAAAAAGAATAATAACAAAAATAACAATGAGATGTAGATAATGCTCTATATATTGAAATGAAGTTCCAAGGTCAATGTCATACACATTGGAATAGGCGTCAGTGTCCTTAAAATAACGCTTGTGAGCTAAGGGTAGCTGTCAAATACAATGAAATTAATATAGGCGACATAGGCCTTCAATGAATTGAATGTCAAGTTAGACATCAATTGAACAACTCAGATGTGAGATTACGCTTGCAAGCCAAGGGTAGCTATCAAATACAATGTAATAATTGTCAATGTTGAATATAGGCGACATAGGCCTTCAATGAATTGAATGTCAAGTTAGACATCAATTGAACAACTCAGATGTGAGATTATGCTTGCAAGCCAAGGGTAGCTATCAAATACAATGAAATTAATATAGGCGACATAGGCCTTCAATGAATTGAATGTCAAGTTAGACATCAATTGAACAACTCAGATGTGAGATTACGCTTGCAAGCCAAGGGTAGCTATCAAATACAATGAATACATATTATAACTTTGAAATAATGTAGGACAGTGCTCTGAATGAGACATACACTGTAACATATTGAATTCATGTACATAGGCTCGATTGCCGAAAGTATGGACAATTAAATGTTTTTAATTGCCATAAAAGTTGAATGATTGCTACAAAAATCATATGAATGCACATTAAAATGTTTGAATTAGAAATAGAGAACAGTGTGGTCCAGTATCGACACGCTGCTAGTATTTTCATGAACAGTTATGCAATATGAGTAAAATGAAAGTTGAATAAAACGATTTATGTAACCTGAATAAAATTTTGGGGAAGAGATGCAGCCAGGCAGACATGCAAGGAATCCACGGTACCCCAAGGAACAGGACATCAGCAAGTGACGATATGATGGCCACGTGATGACAAGAATGGAAGCGTCCAACACCATAGGCAATTCCAACAATGGAAATGTGAGCAGGAACATGTAGAATTCCAAACAAATAATCCGAATTTCAAGTTGTGAAATTTTCAGAACGATTTCCAAACGGTAGAGATGATGAAATTGAAAGTTTGAATTTCAAATGTCGATGGAAGAATGGCGATAGATGCTAACAATACTATGGAACTTTGACAAAGTTTATCAACGTAAATACACGAAGAAATTGATGAATAATTGAATCACAATTGATGAATAGATTTAACAAATTAATTTGAAGGAATAATTTACATTTTAAAAACGTTTAGTAAACCAGATGAATTTGGATGAAGAGAAAGTACACCGAAGCGGTGTGCACTCACCAACGAGAAACCATAGAAAGACAAGAAGCCAGACCGATGCTCTACGGTTACCTACCATAGCTCCGACAAACCACAGCATCGACACGACATAGCCTCGACAAACCGTAGCACCGACACGTCATAGCCTCGACAAACCATAGCATCGACAAGTAAAATAAAATTAGGCCTGCCACCACAGCCTCGACACGACATAGCATCGACAAACCATAGCATCGACAAGTCACGTGACACATCTATGGAAATGTGGCCAACCTACTAAATAAACATGCGATGATAATAATAATAAATAAAGTTTTTAGTAGAATGATAAATAGAAAACAATCAATCAATTATCAACAACTTTTAAAATGAAATTTTCCATATTTGTTATTTAATAATACATTTCACTTGTCACGTATCTGACGTCCGAATAATTCTGATTTTTTTGTGTTGTAGGGCTTGTGTCTTGACCGTTGAAAAACTCCTAACTCCAAATCCAAAACTGTTCAATTTTATAGGTTACATGTTGATTGACGATAAATTATCACAATTTTGAAAGTTTTTAAATTTCAAAATAAATTGACTTGAAGTTTTATTCTTCTACAAAGTTTATATGTTTATGTAAATTGAATAAGGTAGACCATTTAACTACGAATGTTCTATAAAGTTTATTTTATACTTCTTTGCCTAGTTACTAGACGATGTCTGGATTGTGTTTCAGGTATGTAAGCTTATGTTATTATTTTGTTTATCAAGTAGATAAATTCTTATAATTTTTGCTATTGGTCTTGTAGCTACTGGTTATAGTTGAAATAATTATGTGATTTTGCTTAATCCGATTCAGGAAGTTTGAAAGAATATGAGCTAAAGTCTAGCTGGTCAGCTATCACTGTTATCTCAGTTAGGCTATTATTAAAGTTATCGACTCAATTTTTTAAATGAAACAGGGGTGAAAAATAAACCGTGCTAGCTTATTTTGATACAATCTAATTCAATTTTAATATTAAAAAAAGCTGTTTCAAAACTAACCTTACTTTGAAGAACCGACGATTCTAAATTATATTGATAACAGTAATTCTTATTAGAATTTTCATTAAATTAATTACAATTTTAATTAAATAATACATAATAATTTCATCCAATTTCAGTTTAACTAATGATCAAATGATGAATTTAGGTTGGAAATAGTTTTCAATCAAGTCTTAGTTGGTAATCAAAACCCAACAGAGTATCAATGTAGCAAGAAGATTCCCTAATAAAAATTACTAATATTATTCACGCTAGAAACAGCAATGTTGTCCAATTTCTCTATATTGATGTAGATTAATGTAATATTCTACTATGGAATGAATAGGCTAAAGCTGCGTTTACACCAAAGTTAATAACAAAATTTCAATTACTTAATCCTAATAGATCCTATTAGATTGAACATATCTTATCATATGTGTTGTCAAGATCCGTTCAATCTAATAGAATATATAAGGATTAAGTTATTAACATTTTGTTAATAACTTTGGTGTAAACCCAGCTTAATATGCTACCGGTACTAATACATGAAATGAAAGACTTTTGAAAATAAATAGCCTAGTTCCACATGATGTCAAGTACAATGACATCATTACCTGTATTATTTTAATTTTACTAATATTATTATATACTCATAATCTTATTATTAGAGTATATGCCGAAGGTACAATTTCTTAGCGACGGCTCTAGCATAGACGCGCGTCTAGAGTCGTCGATTAGGAATTATACATTTCGGCACAAAGTAAAAGAGCTGTACAGAAGCGAGGAATTTTCTGTTAATTTACAAGATGCATTGTATTTTATGGAAAGCACTATCGAGCGGAATAGACGCGCCTCAGCGGAAAAAGTTATGTTTGTAAAGTTTGGACCTAACGCTTGCCTTCTGTATGCCGTAACCTTAATATTTAGACACGTAATTGTTTATTTTAATGATTTTTTATTCAATTAGAAAGTTCCAATTCACCTATTTTTGTTGTAATTACACTTAGTTGTAATTGAGAAAAATAAATTTCATTACTTAGTCAGTTCTGTTATTATTTTACAGATTTCGATTTATACTGCAGCAAACATAGAGCAAGGGATCAAATACAACTATCCAATCAAGGAGAAATTTGACAGAACCAGAGTTTCAGCCGAGCGATTTATACAAGTGGATTACTTCTAATAACAAAGAGGCTAACCATTCTGTAAGTTGAACCTACTTTAATAGTTTTTCAACAAACGTGGGTTTTTTATTCATCGACGTTTCAACAGCTCTCTAATACTACAGTGAATTTTTAAAAATTGTATTGCAATCAATTTATACGAGGTGGAATCAAATGAAAACCTTAAAACGGTTATATATAATTTATTTTGATAACTAAGTGAACCTTATATTTATAATTTTCTGAGATAGTCTCCTTGAAGTTTTATGTGCCTGTAGTCACTCGTGCACCGCGGTTTTCACTTCTTCATCACTTTGGAAATGCTTTCCATTGCATCTTTAAGATTTCCGAACACATGAAAGTCACTAGGGGCGAGGTCTGGAGAATAAGGTGGATGAATGAGGCTTTCAAATTTGATATTCTGGATAGTTTGAACCGAGAGACGGGCTGTATGTGGTCGGGCGTTGTCATGCTGTAACAAAACACATGAAAGGAGAAGTCCTCGCCATTTACTCCTGATTGCTGGTCGAAAATGATTTTCTAAGAGATTTGAATAAGAATTAATGTTTACTGTCATCCCCCTGTCAATGTAATGCTCCAAAATTACTTCGTTCACATCACAGAAGAGAGTCAGCAAGAGTTTTCCTGTTGATCGCTGATTTCGGAGGTTTTTTTTTTTATTTTGGCGATGAGCTATGGCACCATTCCTTTTCGTGTATCTGGTTGATGACAATGTTTGTTTCTGGACAAACATGAATCACCATATGTACTGTCATCCTGCTATGAATTTCCATTGGTTTGACACCTTCACTGCTCAAGAAACGAGTGACTGATCGCTGATCTAATGCGGTGCATATTGATAATGGGGCGGCCATATTGTAACTGAAGTCACTGCTAATTGTATGTAGCAAGGTCACTAACGTACCTAGTAGTCATTGTGTAAGCTTCAACGAACATCCCTGTCAACTACCGGATCAATCCTATAACTTAACACTTTTAATGTTTTCATTTGATTCACCCTCGTAGTAATAAAAAATTTACAATAAAAATAACACACTGAACTTACTGACTATTCAAGTCACGTGACCGGGAAGTGGCCGTTAGCAGGGAGAGCATGATGTTTTATGCAAGCCCTGAGGATAACGCAAGACATTCACGGCCAAGTAACGTGCGATATTTTTCGCTTTATTTCGCTTTATCGACGCGACAACAGCTTTTTCATTAAATTGACTGACAGGAATGTTCCTTTTTGAATTGCGCGTCGATATACGTGTAAGGTTTTTGAAATTATTTTGCATTCCAAGGATAATATGATAGGAATAGGAATTTTCTCCTTAATTCAATACTAATATTAAATTATTTATTGCTTAATCAATGTATATAAAAATAAGAGGTAGAATTATTGTGTCGTTTTTGTCGTCAACTTGCAGTGATGAGTAATAATTCATCAGTGACCCTCAACTATGGTTATCATAATATTCATCTACAGTAGAAGTAACCTTGCTGATAATATGCGTAATAATATCGAGCTGGCTGGTTCAGGTCTGGTTCTGCTCGCACCTGATCAATTTCAGGGACTCTGACATGACATGACCTCATGACTGGTTTTGGGCAGCAGGGATCGACGACTTAACGTGTCCATCCGAAAAAGGTAGTTGCCCGAAAAAAATTATTTCCCGATCCAGGATTTAAACCCGGGCATCTGAATTATGAAGCCAGCATCTCATCCACTCGACTATGGCCACTCCACCTTGCTGATAATAATAACAAAATGATTATCTAGGCCTACTCTTGTGAGAAGCAATGGATATCCTTTCAATGAATAGTTGCAAATTCACATTCAAAATTATTTAAATTTTCAAGAAGAAACTTCATAATAGAATATTTCAAATGGTATTAGTTGGTTAGTAGTGTAATAGTAAGTTAATGATAATGGCTTCATATAATACTGGCAGGGAAACGAGAAGTTTTGAAATTTCTAAGAAACAATATTCATAAAACTAGTAGAATACTAATGGAATGGCATTTATTTATCATTCAATTTATGTTCATACAGTTGAAATGTCCAAATGTATCTCTTTATTTTTAAAAATGGCGTTGGAAAGATTTGTTCACATTCGGGATTTATAGCCTGTTATGGGTGGTGCAAGAAAACTGGAAATTTTGAAATAAAGTCATTAACACTAATAAATTCCATGAAAGAAGTGGATTGCCAATGGAATGACATGTATTCATTATGCAATTTATGATCCTCCAATCAAAATGTCCGAAAGTTTCTTTTTGAGATAATTAAAAAAGATATGCTCACAATTAATTGGCTTTAGCAGTCTGTTAGCAGTCCGAAAGTTTCTTTTTGAGATAATTAAAAAAGATATGCTCACAATTAATTGGCTTTAGCAGTCTGTTATGGTATATAGAGCAAGGACGGGATACTTTGAAATAATGTACTTTCCACCAATAAATTACATACTAGCAAATTACTAATAAAATGGCATATATTCATATTCATCATGCCCTGCATAATCATTTTTATGGAAAGTCTAAAAATGCTTTTTTTAATTTTTA
>NW_024091905.1:0-19428 GCF_014356525.2 Nilaparvata lugens | reverse complement strand
AGTTTGCGATTTTGTATTCAAATTTTTCAAATGAGTGCGATATTTCTCAAGTTTTTAATTCATTGTGATACATTCTGTGATTCATTTGAAGTATTATGTCAACCTTGAAAATCTCCAAATCATTAATCCTGGACTGAAAATCAAGTGAAGAAGCAGTGTTTGATCATAACCGCAACTTTTGGACAACATTACCTTTTTTTCAACATTTTTGGAGAGTAATAGTACAGGCTCAGCCTATTTTTCCTTCAATGTCATAATTTATTATACTATGACTAGTAGCTCTGTGAACAGTAGACCTCACGCAGTATTCTCATCCACAAGTACCTGATTGAAACTACAGACCTTATGGAAATACAGCAATAGACTGGCTTCTCCACACATCTGTGTAATCACTTGTCAGCTGATTTATGATGAATAATTCTATAGTCTGATTTTACTTTCGTTGCCCTATTACCATAGTTAGGAAAGTATTGCTTTCCGAAAAAAATTAAGGTACCCCAATTTCTAAATTTTCTATAACTTTTCAAGGTCACCTGAGTACAAAAAGTGGTTTTTTGGTATTTATGGGTCTGTATAGTGTGTGTGTGTGTGTGGTGTGTGTGTGTGTGTGTGTGTGTGTTTGTGTGTGTGTGTTGTGTGTGTGGGTGGTGTGTGTGTGTGTGTGTGTGTGTGGTGTTGGTGTAATGTGTATGATGTATGTGCGTCGGTGTATACGATATCTCATCTCCCAATTAACGAAATGACTTGAAATTTGGAACTCAGGTCCTTCCCCTATAGGATCGACACGAACAATTTCGAACAAATCCAATTCAAGATGGCGGCTAAAAATGGCGAAAATGTTTTCAAAAACAGGTTTTTCCGTGTTTTCCTCGGAAACGGCTCCAACGATTTCGATCAATTCATACCTAAAATAGTCATTGATAGTTCTATTATCTGCCACAAGTCCCATATCTTAAAATTCTCAGAGCTCCGCCCCATCAATGCAAAGTGTGATTTTAGATTCCCAATTATCAGGCTTCAGATACATTTAAACAAAAAAATTAAGTTAAAAAGATTGAGCATAAAAATCTCTGCAATTAATGTTCATTTTTACCTAAAATTGGAAATAAGCTCGAAATTCGAGAAAATGTGTTTATTCAATAATGCAAACTGTTGGCAACTGTTGATTCTATTAAATCATTCACTATGAAGAGATAGCAGACTTTTGTGTGTCTCCAGCGTTATTGTCCTGTCACCAGCTGGCAGAGTCCGAAAGGAATACTTGAGATGCGCGTGTACACTAGCATCAGGTGATAAATTTCCATAACGGCAAGGAAAGCTGTGTGAATGTGCCACGCCAGATTTTTTCATTTCAAAATGATCCCTGGATTAAATAGGGAGCAGAAGTTTCAACCCTTAATTGGTCGTCATCAATACACATGTCGATGCTCTTTTGACCGTAAATTAATGATATGCTCTTTGAGTGCTATCCTACTATAGTGAGGTCCACGTTATAATGTGCAGTGGTAAAGATAGAAGAATAGCGATGCCGGTTCTCTGCATTGAGTAATAATATTTCTACCCTGTCAGAAACATAATTGGCATCGTTGTGGACCTAGAAAAGGATAGTACCACCGGCTTTGTAGAATGATAGAAAGGAATAGCAAAACCAAAGTTGATCAAATACTGTCATTGTAACGTGGACCTCACTATAGAAAAGGATAGTACCACCGGCTTTGTCGAATGATGGACAAGGATAGCAAAACCAAAGTTGATCAAATACTGTCATTATAACGTGGACCTCACTATATCCTCTAATGGTACCTTCTGATGGGTACTCTCCAACGGTACCCCCCACCCCTCTGGCTGTACCAACGAACCATCAAATCGCCGTAGCTCGGTATTATATATCTCTCTCTCTCGGAATATCATAAAAAAGGATTTCGAGTTGAAACTTTCAAGTGCCCTCTTTAGAAACGAGTATAGAAGACCCCAATACAAATCAAAACTCTCCCCAAGATCGTAGTCTATTTGAATAGGTCCGCTATTTTTCCCTCATGTTTATTTTTGTATTCTGTTTTATTTCCTCCCCCTTCCGGTCTCTTATCCGTCCCATGTTTGTGTTTGCTTCTCTATATATCTCTGTCTTCTTCTCTTCTCTTTTTTATATATTTTTTCAACTTTCTGTCTTCTCTCCTAACTGGGTTCTTCTTTCAATGGAAGGATATCCATGCCTCTCTGACGATCGTAGGATATATTTCTGAAGTGGTTCATTGGAAAAGGGGAATCAGCTAGTTATTGAAGGTACTCCTATATACCATATGTTGTGCTTTTCATCTCTCTCACTCTCTGGAACAAATGACTGAAACTGTCCGGCCCTAGAACGATCACATGACAACCATCCCTCACCCATTCCACCAATATAACCTTTAAACCATGTTATAGAACGAATTGTATATATATATATATATATATATATATATTATATAAACTCATGTTATTTCAATTATCCACTGCATCTGCTGTATATTACTGAAATTGATAACCCTGATCTACTTTCAGCCTACTTCATTTTATTAATCAATTATTTGATCTTATCTACCTATATAATATTTTACTTTATCATTTTCTGTTTTTTTTTTTCTCTTTAATATTCATATTGATTAAAACTTTTACAATATTTCCATTAAATAATCCTTAGTTTAAATAACGAAATTAATTTTTCGGTAGAGAGTTAGTGGGGAGGATATTTTTATTTCTTTCCGAAGAATGGACATTGATATGTCCAAAGCTCCGCCATTTATGTACCTGCATACAATATGATATTATCTATAGTTTTATATTACCAATTGCTTTTTCATATCATATACAGTTCAATATTATTTTCTTAGTCTATATTATTATAAATTCATCTATAATTTTGCTGTATTGTACTATTGTATATAAGTGTTAGCCAGTAATATTGTAATCTACATAAATAAAGTACTCAATCAATCATCATCAATCAATCAATCAATCAATCTCTTCTCTTTTTGGTAGAGGGTTAGTGGAAGAATACTTCGAATATTCTTTCCGAAGAATGGACATTGATATGTCCAAAGCTCCGCCAATTTATGTACATGGATTACAATATAATTATTATTATCTATAGTTATTATATTACAAATTACTTTTTCATATCATATACAGTTCAATAATTATTTTCTTAGTCTATATTATGTAAATTCATCTATAATTTTGCTGTATTGTAAGCTATTTATATAAGTGTATAAGCCAGTATATATTGTAATCTACATAAATAAAGTACTCAATCAATCAATCAATCTTTAAGGGTTGTGTGGTAGAGAGGACCAGGAGTCCTAACTCCGCCCTAATAAAGGCATATAATCAATCAATCAATCAAATCTCTCACTCACACACACACACACTTCCTCTCTCTCTTATTCGCTCGCGTGTTGATAGGAAGGTTATCATTTTAATGCCGAGGTGCTCGTCAAAATAATCATAATAGAATTTAATTTGATAATTTGATAATTCCATAATGTGAATAGATTGATAATTTTGAAGTAATGTTAGGACTATAAAGTCACTAGAATTCAAATCTACTTATTATAATCACTCTTCCAATTTTCCTTCTCCATCTAAATAGTTTATTCGCACTTCTCCCCCTGTTTGATGGGAAAGATATCATTTCAAATAATCTACAATTATTTGTTGAAACACCGCCCATTCATTTAATTACATCCCAATTTCATATCTTCATTAATATCGGGGCACCGAGCTTTGCTCTGGAGTACAAAAGCATAAAATCTGGTGTGGCGCACTCACACAACTTTCCTTGCCGTTATGAAAATTGATCACCTGACGCTAGTGTTCCCGCGCATCTCAAGTCTACTATTCAAAGATTTGAGCCAGCTGGCGACAGGGCAATAACGCTGGAGACACACGAAGTCTGCTATCTCTTCATAGTGAATGATTTAATAGAATCAACAGTTGCCAACAGTTTGCAATTAAATAATCTTATTTTCTCGCATTTCGAGCTTACTTCCAATTTTAGGTGAAAATGTTACTGAACATAAATATTGTAGAGATATTCATGCTGAATCTTTTCCACTAGTTTTTTTTGTTTAAATTGTATCTGAAGCCTGATAATTGAGGATCTAAAATCAAACTTTGCATTGATGGGGCGGAGCTCCTGAAATTTTTACAGATATGGGACTTGTGGAAGTTGATAGAGCTTAACAATGACTATTTCAGGTATAACTTCAATCGAAATCGTTGAAGCCGTTTCCGAGAAAATCGCGAAAAACCCTGTTTTTTACAACATTTTCGCCATTTTAGCCGCAATCTTGAATGGCATTTAATCGAAATTGTTCGTGTCGGAACCGTATAGGGGAAGGACCTTCAGTTATGAATTTCAAGTCATTCCGTTAATTGGGAGATGAGATATCGTGTACAAAGACACACATACACTCATACACACACACACACACCACACACACACACACACACACACACACACACACACCACACACACACACACACACACACACCCACACCACACACACACACACACACACACACCACAACACACACACACACACACCACACACACACACACACACAACACACACACACACACACACACACACACACACATACATACAGACCAATACCCAAAAACCACTTTTTTGGACTCAGGGGACCTTGAAACTTATAGAAATTTAGAAATTTGGGTACCTTAATTTTTTTCGGAAAGCAATACTTTCCTTACCTAGGAAAGTAAAAATTAGTTGATCTATATCAGCTAGTGTTTCTATTGGTGTAGGAGCCCTACCTGTGCTGACGTCACACGAATGCACTACGACTTTGTTTACGGAAGTAATGGTTATTATAATAGCAGTGGAGAAAGATAGAAGAACAACGTTGCCGATCCTCTGTCTTGTCGATGCCTTCTATAGACTGTAGTTGATACAGGTTTATTGATGTAATACTAGTAGTTCTGTGAACAGTAGACCTCACGCAGTATTCTCATCCACAAGTACTGATTGAAACTATAGACCTTATGGAAATACAGCAATATCTGGCTTCTCCCACATCTGTGTAATCACTTGTCAGCTGATTCATGATGAATAATTCTATAGTCTGATTTTTACTCTAATATTGGCGTATGAAGGAGGCTCCTTTTTCCTTTTATATTATCCTCGAAATGCAAAATTTCCAAAAACCTGGTATATACGTCGACGCGCAATTTAAAAAGGAACATACCTGTCAAATTTCATGAAAATCTATTACCGCGTTTCGCCGTAAATGCGCAGTATAAGAACATAAACATTTAAACATTCAAACATTTGAACATTAAGAGAAATGCCAAACCGTCGACTTGAATCATAGACCTCACTTCACTCGGTCAATGAGCTTGTGTATGATTTTCTCTCACCAGATTATCAACAAAACGTAACAGTCATCTATTCTAGTCTTCCTCACTTATCCAGCATTCCCTTTTTCTACTCTTCTTTCTCTTCTTTATCTCTCTTCATCGTTAATCCAACTCCTTTTTACATCCCATTCACTGTTGAATCATCCAGTCAATATTTAGAACTTCTTCTTTTCGTGTTCTTCGATTTCTTTATCTTCTTCTCCACCTCCTTTTTCTGCTTTTCCTTCTCCTCCTCCCAACACCTACCATCTTTTTACCCCTCCTCCGCCACCAAACCATATTCCTCCTTCTTCTCCTAATTCCTCTATTGTCTTCTTTTTCTTCTTCTTTTTCCTCTCCTCCTTCTTCCCCTTCCTCTTCCTCTTCCTCTTCCTCTACCACTTCCTCTTCTTCTACCTCTTCCTCTCCCACTTCCTCTTCCTTTTCCTCTCCCTCTTCCACTTTTCCTTCTCCTTCATCTTCTTCTTCCTCACGTCTTCTCCTTCATCATCTTTTCTTCGTCTTCTCCTCCATCTTCATCATCTTCTTCTTCTTCTTTTTCTTCTTCTTCCTCATTCTCTTTCCCTCACTCTTCCTCCACCTCTTCTCCTTCCTTCTCCTTCCTTCTCCTTCCTCCTCCTCTTCCTCCTCCCCTTCCCATTCTTATTCATCTTTCTTCCTCTTCCTCGCCCTCTTCCTCTTCCCATTCCTTTTCCTTTTCCTCTTCCTCTTCCTCTTCTTCCTCTTCTTCTTCTTCTTCTTCTTCTTCCTCTTCCTCTCCCTCTTCCTCTTCCTCCTCCTCTTTCTCTTTCCCCACTCCTTCCGCTTCCTTCCACTCCCTGTTCCTGTCCTTCTACTTCCTCTCCTTCTTCTTCCTCTTCTTCTTCATCTTCTTCTTCATCTTCTCCTCCATCTTCTCCTTCTTCTTCTTCTTCTTCTTCTCCCCGGTTCCCCTTCTTCTTTTTCATCCCTCTTCTAGTTCTTCTCTCCTCTCCTTCTCCTTCTCTTCATCCTCTCTTCTGTCTTCTTCTCCTTTTCCCTTATTCTCCTCCCCTCCTCTCCTACTTCTATTCCTTCCCTCTTCTAGTTCTTCTTACCTCTCCTTCTTATTCTCCTCATCCTTTTCTCTTTTTCTCCCCCTTTCCCTCCTCTTCTTTTTCTTCTTCTCCACCACCTTCTCCTTCTTCTTCTTCATGTTCAACTGCATGTTCCTCTTTTGCTGTCTTCTTTCTCTTCCCTCTCTCTTCTTTTCCAGTTTCTCCTTGCAATTTTGTGAGTGTTGAAGTGTGAAAAATCAGAGTCTGCAGTGTTGGAAAATGTTCCCTTCTCTATTCTGTCAACGGAGGGCTTTTCCGAATGATTGACTACCCTTGTCGACTGCTTCCAAATGAAAAGCTACCGTTTTTCCTCAGTTTTTCTCGTATGTTAGGCACTCCACTTGTCATACTTGACATGGCTGATGAAAATCCTGAACCCTATTCATGAACGTCACTTCAATTTTCACATGAAAATGAATGAAGAAGAACTGAAACCGTTTCAAAGATATCCACATATATAGTGAGGTCCACGTTGTAATGACAGTATTTGATCAACTTTGGTTTTGCTATCCTTGTCTATCATTCAACAAAGCCGGTGTAACTATCCATTCCTAGGATCACAACAATGCCAATTATGTTTTTGACAGTGTAGAAATATAATTTATTAATGCAGAGAATCGGCATCGCTATTCTTCTATCTTTATCCACTGCCATTATAACGTGGACCTCACTATAGTAACCGAATCGTGCTTTGAAGTTTTCTTCTGAAAATAGAATATTTTATTAATATTTAATTATTCATCATCTATACATAAAATCTGGTGTGGCGCACTCACACAACTTTCCTTGCCGTTATGAAAATTGATCACCTGACGCTAGTGTTCACGCGCATCTCAAGTCTACTATTCAAAGATCTGAGCCAGCTGGTGACAGGACAATAACGCTGGAGACACACGAAGTTTTCTATCTCTTCATAGTGAATGATCTAACAGATTCAACAGTTGCCAACAGTTTGCAATTGAAATAATAACATTTTCTCTAATTTCGAGCTTATTTTAAATTTTAGGTAAAAATGTTACTGAACATTGATTGTAGAGATTTTCATGCTGAATCTTTCACACTTAATTTTTTTTTTTCAATCTGTATCTGAAGCCTGATAATTGGGAATCTAAAATCAAACTTCGCATAGATGGGGCGGAGCTCCTGAAATTTTCACAGATATGTGACTTGAGTCACTTGATAAAGCTTATCAATGACCCTATTTCAGGTATAAATGTGATCAAAATCGTTGGAGCCGTTTTGCGCGAAAAATCCTGTTTTTGACAACATTTTCGCCATTTTAGCCGCCATCTTGAATTGCATTTGATCGAAATTGTTCGTGTCGGATCCTTATAGGGGAAGGACCTTAAGTTCCAAATTTGAAGTCATTCCGTTAAATGGGAGATGAGATATCGTGTACACAGACGCACATACACTCATAACACACACACACACAACACACCACACAACACACACACACACACCACACACACACACACACACACACACACACACACACATACAGACCAATACCTAAAAACCACTTTTTTGGACTCAGGGGACCTCGAAACGTATAGAAATTTAGAAATTGGGGTACCTTAATTTTTTTCGGAAAGCAGTACTTTCCTTACCTATGGTAATAGGGCAAGGGAAGTAAAAAGATATGAATTGCTCATGTTCGCGGCGCGTATATCTGTACGCAACTTATGACTGCAATATTATTCACTGAATTCAAGTCGGCCCCCACTGTTTTGCTTGTCAATATTTCGTGTTGATTTATGCTCAGTCAACACTCGGAAATAAGAAGGATAGACTTCACACAATGACAACTCCTGTGAAACATGACACAATTTCCTTGTAATGTAGGACACAGGATGAAAGATACAGGAATGATAGAGGGCTTCGAATAAAGGATACAACAACTGTTGAATACGTGTTCTCCACACTCTCTCACAATCACTCTCTCTCTCTCTCTCTCTTTGGTAGAGAGTTAGTGGGAAGGATATATTGAATATTGTTTCCTTAGAATGGACATTGATATGTCCAAAGCTCTGCCAATTTTGATGCATTATAATATTATCTTGTATAGTTATTCCAAATTGATTTCATTTCCATATAATTGTACAGTTCAATAATTATTTTCTTAGTCTATATTATGTAAATTCATCTGTAATGTTGCTGTATTGTAAGCTATTGTATATAAGTGTATAAGCCAGTATATATTGTAATCTACATAAATAAAGTACTCAATCAATCAATCAATCAATCAATCAATCTCTTCACCACAGCCACTCCCTCCCGATCACCATTCAAGTCGAGTATGATATGTAATATGTCCCTCAAATATGTTTTATTGCCTTAGAAGAATACATCCTAATATATTAAGCGAGCAATTTCTGTATTTCTATATCTGGCAATTTCAATATCTGGTTATTTTTATATCTGTTATATCTATATCTATTATATCTTTATATCTATTATCAGTGATTTAACAGATGTGTGGAGGAGCCAGTCTATTGCTGTATTTCCATAAGGTCCATAGTTTCAATCAGGTACTTGTAGATGAGAATACTGCGTAAGGTCTACTGTTCACAGAACTACTAGTATAAAAACTATTTATACTATTGATGAATGAAGTATACACACATGGCTGTAATAGTCATGATAACTAGTAGTTCTGTGAACAGTAGACCTCACGCAGTATTCTCATCCATAAGTACCTGATTGAAACTATAGACCTTATGGAAATACAGCAATAGACTGGCTTCTCCACACATCTGTGTAATCACTTGTCAGCTGATCTATGATGAATAATTCTATAGTCTGATTCTTACTCTAATATTGGCGTATGAAGGAGGCTCTTTTTTTCCTTTTATATTATCCTTAAAATACAAAGTTTCCAAAAACCTTGTAAATCGACGCGCAATTTCAAAAGGAACATACCTGTCAAATTTCATGGAAATCTATTACCGCGTTTCGCCGTAAATGCGCAACATATAAACATTAAATATCAAACATTTAAACATTTGAACATTTAAACATGTAAACATTTAAACATTTAAACATTTAAACATTTAAACATTAAACATTTAAACATTTAAACATTTAAACATTTAACATTTAAACATTAAACATTTAAACATTTAAACATTTAAACATTTAAACATTTAAACATTTAAACATTAAACATTAAACAATTAAACATTTAAACATTTAAACATTTAAACATTTAAACATTTAAACATTTAAACATTTAAACATAAACATTTAACATTTAAACATTTAAACATTTAAACATTTAAACATTTAAACATTTAAACATTTAAACATTTAAACATTTAAACATTTAACATTTAAACATTTAAACATTTAAACATTTAACATTTAAACATTTAAACATTTAACATTAAACATTTAAACATTTAAACATTTAACATTTAAACATTTAAACATTTAAACATTTAAACATTTAAACATTTAAACATTTAAACATTTAAACATTTAAACATTTAAACATTTAAACATTTAAACTTTCAACATTTAAACATTTGAACATTTAAACATTTAAACATTCAAGCATTTAAACATTTAAACATTTAAACATTTAAACATTTAAACATTTAAACATTTAAACATTTGAACATTTAAACATTTAAACATTTACACATTTAAACATTTAAACATTTAAACATTCAAACATTTAAACATTAAGAGAAATGCCAAACCGTCGACTTGAATCTTAGACCTCACTTCGCTCGGTCAATTAGTGAAGAGTTCTATGTGGAATTATGAGAATGATGTCTCGATCATAGAACAGAGATGAAAAGTGTTTTTGTCTCAGTCACCCCTTCTGACATTCAATACCTATTTTCCATTAGGGCGGACCAGGCTTGGAAAACAATAGTCACTTGTGGTATTCCATATTCCATGCCTCATACTCTTCTACTAGACGTCCTTCTCCTGAATCCACATTCTCTCTTTCTTCTTCTTCTTCTTCTTCTTCTTGTTCTTATTCTTCTTCTTCTTCTTTTTCTTCTTCTTCTTGCTACACTTCTTCTTATTCTTGTTCTTCTTCTCTCTTTTCCCCTCACCCCTTATCCACCTTCTAGTCTAGATTATCATCTTCTGCTTGTTTTCGTTTCTTCTCCTTCTTCACCACCTTCCTCTTCTTCTACTCCTCACACTCTTCTCTTTCAACTTTTCCACAATCTCTCTTCTTCTTCTCCCCCTCTTCCTACTCCTCCACCTACTCCTAATCATCCTCCTCCCCCTCCTTCATAGCCTTCTCCCATTTCTTTTCCTCCTCCTTTTCCTCTCCTTCTTCTTCTTCTTCTTCTTCTTCTTCTCCCCAACATCTTCTCCTACTCCCTCTTTTTCTTCTCCTCCTTCTCCTTCACCGTCATCTTCTTCACCTTCCTCTTTTTCACACCTTCTTCACATTCTTCATCTTCTCCTTTTCCTAACTTTCCCATTCCTTCTCCTTTTTCTCCTTCTTCTTCTCCACCTCCCTCTTCTCATCCTCCTTCTTCTTCATCTTCTTATCCACCACCATCTTCTCCTTCATCCCCTCCACCGCACACCACTCCTCACTCTTATTCACCACCAACTTCTCCTCCTACTTCTCCCTCTCATCCTATTTCTCCTTCTTCTTCTTTTTCCTCTTCCTCACCATCATCTTCTCCTACTACATTTCTTCTTCACCTTCTTCTTCTTCACGACCCTTTTCTCCATTTTTCACTCCTTCACCTCCCTCTTCTTCTCCACCATCTTCTTCTTTCCTCCTTCTTCTTCTCGTCCACCTTCTTCATTTCTCCTTCTTCTTCTCGTCGCCCTTCTTCATTTCTTCTTCTTTCCTAATTCTTCATTCCTCTTTCTTCTACTCCCTCCTCTTATTTTCCTCCTTCTTCTCCTCCAACCATTTTTCTCTTCTTCTCCTTCATTACTTCATCTACTTCATTCACATCTACGTCATCTACATTTTCTATTTCTTCTCCTTATTATTATTCTTCTCCTTCTTCTCCTGCCTCTTCTTCTTCTTCTTTTTCTTTTTCAACCTCTTCCTCACCCTCTCTTTCACCCTCTCACTCTTCCTCTTCCCCTTCCCCTTCCTCTTTCTCTTCCTCTTCTTCTTCTTCTTCCTCTTCCTCTTCCTATTCTTTCTCTTCTTCTTTTTCTTCTTCTTATCTTCTTCTCCTTCCTCCTCCTAGTCCTCCTCCCCATCTTCCTCCTCCTTCTCCTTCTCCTTCTCATTCTTCTTCTTGTTCTTCTTCTTCTTCTTTTTCTTCTTCTTTGCCATCTCCACACCACAGCCGTGTATTTGTCATTATACAGCGTGATGACAGTGAGAGTGCTTTTAGATATCATAGCGGCGCGACACCAACTCCAATATTGTCTTACAAACGTTTTAGAGCAAGCGTCCCTACTCACTCACACTCTTTCTCTTTCTGTCTCTCATCTTCTACAGATTCCTCTCCTTCTGCTCTTTCTTCTCCCGCGACTTCCCGCTCCCGTACATCTTTGTCTGACAAGACAATTTTTTGTTCTCCTTGTTGGAGAGGAGTCTCTCTTATCTATAGTGAGGTCCACGTTAAAATGACAGTATTTGATCAACTTTGGTTTTGCTATCCTTGTCTATCATTCGACAAAGCCGGTGGTACTATCCTTTTCTAGGTCCACAACGATGCCAATTATGTTTTTGACAGTGTAGAGATATAATTAATTAATGCAGAGAATCGGCATCGCTATTCTTCTATCTTTATCCATTGCCATTACAACATGGACTTCACTATAGAGAGGAATCTCACTCATCTAGTCAATGGGCCATATGAATAAAGTTGAGCATTTGCTTACACTTCTAAAATATGGAGCATTTTCTTAATTTTCTATTGATAAACGTGAGCAAAACCTTTTTCGCCACACTGCACAGAAAGCAGCTGTTTCCCAGTCCCTACGTAGATCTGAACTTAGACCATTTATAGAATAGAGACGGCCAGTAGTATATTCATACTAAAAGTCGATGAAGCCAACATCTCTACTGCCAAATCCACCCACCTTGACGTCACAACAGTTTGTTGTGTAAGTGTTTGTGGTGTTTAACTTACATTGTTGTTGAACAATGCATTGTTGTTAGCTTGGTTGTGACGTCAAGATGGGGCGGATTTGGCAGTAGATGTTGGCTTCAGAGGCTAGACTTCCCAGCGTGTCTATTCTATAACTGGTCTAAGGATCTGAAAGACATTGTTTGCAGACGACTCTCGTCTGACGTCAGAACAGGTTTCTTTCCGGCCTAGGCCAGAAAGAGTACCCTTTCCAGCCGCTAACATGGAACTAAGAAAGGAGATCAAAAAACTTTTCATCATTTGTGTTCATTATTCAATAATTAAAACATTAATAATAATATCATCTTATTGTCATTTAAAGAATAAAAAAAATATAAACTCAACCTCCCACATAATTGAACATCATCTTTTAGGTTATTTAGACAAATCAGAATGACAAATAAAAATACTTGGACAATTTCCTGATATTCAGATTACCTCAGATTTGCTAGAGCTATCACCTTCCACTTCTGCTTTCGGAAGTGCTTAGTTAACAATTATTATCATATATATATTATTTATTTTTCTTTGTGGCGGAAAATAGCGTTCGCACCACTGGCAAAAATGTTTTTCCGGCTCTCAATCTTTTCTAGTCCTCGGCCTATGGCCTCGGACTTGAAAACCGAGCCGGAAAAGTCTAATTTTCGACCCTAGGTGCGAAATATACTAGTGCTCATGCTCATCAGAAAAATAGTTTGAGCATTTGCTCAAAAGTAAAAGCTTATACTCAAACTTTAAATAATAAAGTAGAACATTTGCTAATTTCTGAAGCAAATGCTTCAAAAAAGGTGAGTCTAGTCTAGAGCAGCTTATCACCTTTTGCTCATAGTAAAATGGCTCAACCAATTCGTATGATGAAGAGGGACCTATACCATATACGATCACAACCAATAGTTGAGAACTAGAAAACTCGTTTTAGATTCAACAATGATATATATCATCATTATCCCTACAATTATTCCTAGCCTTAGAATCGACAATTAGAGAAATTGTTGAAACACCGCCGATTTATGAAGTTACATCACAATGATCGTTATTCTAATTGCATTCAATCTCTATTCTCGTTGATTAAAACTTTCTATACTTTGTAAAATTCGTTGAATAATCAATTAGCATTAACATGATCTAATTGACCGAAGCGAAGCTGAGGTCTTAGTTACGACTTGATCGGATTTTGTCTGTTTGTTTGTTTGTACCGCAGTTACAGTCGCAGTTATTGTCCGATTTGGATGAAATTTGGTATGCAAGTTCTTTGAAACAAGGCGCAGAAACGGATGTGTAACGATTTTTGGTAAGACCTCTGGTTTCTTTGTAATATTAAAAAAACTGTAGAATAACCTCAAAAGTTACTTTTTCGTATCATTGAAGATACAGCAATTCATGTTCATACTTTTCCCCATACAATGTTACCAGGGCATGGTGTACAAGTCGGTAAGAGCGTAGTTTATCACACTGTTGGACCCAGGTTCAAATCTCGCTCCGACCAGATTTTCTTGCAGACGATACTAATAATTGTTTATCTTATCGTAATAATATATCATATATCATTATAAAATTATATTATGACTATATAGGATAATTAAATTGAACCATTTTATTATTATTTATTGATTTATCAAATTAATTGGATAAATTATTTCTAAAAAATCTTTAATATCAATACATATTTTTAATTTTCATAATGATAAAAATTAATCTATATATATAAAAGCGAAATGGCACTGACTGACTGACTGACTCACTCACTCTCACTCACACTCACTCACTCACTCACTCGCATAACTAAAAATCTACCGGACCAAAAACGTTCAAATTTGGTAGGTATGTTCAGTTGGCCTTTAGAGGCGCACTAAGAAATCTTTTGGCAATATTTTAACTCTAAGGGTTGTTTTTAAGGGTTTAAAATTCGTCTTTTAGCATGTATATTCTTCTTCTCCCATCTCTTAATTATAATTGAAATTTCCATATCATATGTTACTATAGAACTATATCTAGATAGAGTACCTCTTCGAACAGTTGTTAACTGGCAACTAATTATTAATTTTGTCAGGTTGGCATTAAGTTGAGTTGACTTTGTTATATTGGCACCAAGTTGAAGATTTAAATGCATTTATCGCGGAAAAAAATGATTGGGCACTGCTACTTCAATCCTGGGAATATTATATTACTAGCCGTCAGGCTCGCTTCGCTCGCCATATCTGTTTAGCCAGACGTTTAGTCTGGCCCCCGACTAACATATGATAAAAATGCTCAAATGAAAAATGCAGGCGAGCGAAGCGAGCCTGCTGATTTCATTCTTGGTCGATCCAGTCGGGGGTCCAGGGGGCGGAGCCCCCTGGCTAGACGGATATGGCGAGCGAAGCGAGCCTGACGGCTAGTCAACTAATAAATCAACAACTATTTTAGTTTTAGACAATATTTAACATCATTAACATTTCTTTTATCTCCAACTTCTTTTATTTATAACTGTCAGTTATTATTTTAGTTATTTTTCAACTGAATTTCCATTTTATCAGGTACAATAATTATTGTATTGTATGCATTTTCAGTTCATTTTTGTGTCGCTCTACAGTGTCAAGTCTTTTTTTTTTCCTTTTGGTATGAGATCGGAAACCGATTTGTGAGCATTAACATTCTGCATAGGCATAACAAGCCATAACATTGAATCCACTTTTCATGAAAAACATCATTAGCAACCTAATGTCATTGTCACCAACAAACCCATCTTATTTAGAATCATTTTCCGTCTCACCATCTTCTGTGAGACGATTTATCATCTAAATTGCCTACTGCATATTCAATTTTTCTGCATAATTATGGAGACGATATAAAGGTACCTTCTTGATAAGTGCGGTGTCCCTGCAAACAGTGACTCTAGCACTTTCAGTGGAGAAAATAATAGATGACATGGCTAAAATCTTCACTATATACTGTACTGGCCCTTCTCATTAGATTGAGAGTTGTATTCATGAGCGAGGTCTACTGTTCGCAGAACTACTAGTGTAAATTAGTGTATAAGCCAGTAAATATTGTAACATACATGAAAAGAACTCGAATATAATCTTATTTAATCCTCTTACTCCACCTTGATTCATTACAATTTCATGTCCCAGTGTAAAATAAATTCCAATCTATTTCAATAAAATCCTCCAGTGTAGGATGAAACACAATCTAATCCATGCCTCTTTCACCCAAGAGCTGTATCACTTAGATTAATGTGTAAATGACAGGTTGAGAGAGAAGAGTGAAGAGTGAAGAGTAAGCACTCACTGGTCGCTAAATGAAGAGATTGACCTCCAAAAGGGCAGAATGGAAGCTGAGAGGTCCCCACCCCACTCCCCCCCCATCCAACAGATCCCTGCACAAGTCTCACATGATTGATGACCCGTGTTATGAGCGACTCTCCATCTGCCCTCCTTCTTCATTCTCTTCTCCTTTTTCTTCTTCTTCTTCTTCTTCTTCTTCTTCTTCTTCTTCTTCATCTTCTTCTTCTTCTTCTTCTTCTTCTTCTTCTTCTTCTTCTTCTTCTTCTTCTTCTTCTTCTTCTTTTTTCTTCTCCTCCTTCTTCTTCTCCTTCTTCTTCTTCTTTTTCTTTGGCTTCTATCCCCTTCTCGACTTATCCTCGAGCCTTGTAACGGATCTCAATTCATGAACTCCATACTCGAGTCCATACCACTTAACGTCGATGGAACTTCCACTATGGAAACGCTCTTACTTTTGATGATGTGTTAAGTCAGTTACACACACACACATCGAGTTTTTGCTGTCGTTAAGGTGCGTACAGATATACCTGCCACAAACATGAGCAATTCACTTTTGATCAGCTGTTGCCAAGCTTTTTATATCTGTATCTTACCGTTTCTGTAAAAATACAGATATAATCAGCTGTTTAAAAGTGAATTGCTCATGTTCGCATGTATATCTGTACGCACCTTTATAGATTCTATCAGAATAACAGCTTATGTCAAAAATAGATGATGTTTGTCAAGCTCCGTTTAATCTGGCAGAATTCATAAGGACGGCAAAAGTCGTATGTCCAAAAAACGATGTGTGTGTAACCGGCGAATCGGGAGCTGTCCCCAGGTGAATACGAATTCTCCATACTCGGTCCACCAATTGGCGGCAGCCTGACCTGGAGTTGTCCTCTCAATAGCGAAAGCCAAGAGAGTTTGGTGGGATCTGGTGAAATTGACGGATTTCTATGCACTGCCACATGAAGGAGGCAGAGTCCTCAGGGACCGTGTCAAACTGGGCTGGCGACAAAGTGGGCCGACGACAAACTGGGCTGGTTTTCCAGCCCAAACTGGCATGCACCGCCAAACTGGCACTCTGAGAAATGCAGCCCAGTTTGACGGCGTGCAACTTTGTCGTCTGGTGACAAAATCTCAGGAGTGCCAGTTTGTCGGTGAATGCACCGCCAAACTCGCACTCTAAGGAATGCAGCTCAGTTTGACGGCGTGCAACTTTGTAGTCAGCCCAGTTTGTCATCGTCCCGAGTCCTTGTGCAGTTTTCCCCTGAAGAACGGCAGCAGCGAAGCTACACTGGACGCTGGCATCCGTGGGCGGTGAAGGTGGGGGCGGCATCGAGTTGTGGGGGCGTCAGGGTGGGTCGTCCACTGGACTGAACGCCGGGTTGATGCAGTGAACTGTGGGTAGCTTATTAAACCACTTAAAAATCTCAGATGCCACTTTCTTCCACTCTTATAATGATCCCAACAAATATTTTGAAAAAGATTATTCGATTCAAATAATAAAAATCTGGTGTGGAGCACTTACACAACTTCCCTTGCCGTTTTGAAAATTGATCACCTGACGCTAGTGTTACCACGCATCTCAAGTCCACTATTCAAAGATGTGAGCCAGCTGGTGACAGGACAATAACGCTGGAGACACACCAGGTCTGCTATCTCTCCATAGTGAATAATTTGATAGAATCAACAGTTTGCAATTGGATAATCACATTTTCTCGAATTTCGTGCTTATTTTCAATTTTAGGTGAAAATGTTAGGAAACATTAATTGTAGAGATTCTCTTGCTGAATCTTTTCCACTTGAAATTTTTTGTTTAAATTGTATCTAAAGCCTGATAATTGGGAATCTAAAATCAAACTTTGCATAGATGGGGCGGAGCTCCTGAGATTTTTACAGATATAGGACTTGTGGCAGTTGATAAAACTTATCAATGACTATTCTAGGTATACATTTGATCAAAATCGTTGGAGCCGTTTTTGAGAAAATCGTGAAAAACCCTGTTTTCGACAACATTTTCTCCATTTTAGCCGCCATCTTGAATTGCATTTGATCGAAATTGTTCGTGTCGGATCCTTATAGGGGAAGGACCTCAAGTTCCAAATTTCAAGTCATTCGGTTGATTGGGAGATGAGATTTCGTGTACACACACACACACACACACACACACACACACACACACACACACACACACACACACACACACAGACCAACACCCAAAAATCATGTTTTTGGACTCAGGGGACCTTGAAACGTATAGAAAACTTGAAATTAGGGTACCTTGATTTTTTTGGAAAGCAATACTTTCCTTACCTATGGTAATAGGGCAAGGAAAGTAAAAAATGAATTGGGACTTATATATTATGAATGCAAATTACATGCTCCATAATAAATTACATTCAGTTGCAAAATTGATTTCATGAGTTTCCAAGTAGATTGGATGGATGTTATTATAGAGCAAAAAAGTCGATACTTCTAGAAGAGACCTGAATGTTTGATAGCAAAGAGCTAAAAAATTCCTATTCAGGGTGGAGGGTTGAGGAAGAATTGAGGTGTAGTTGATTTTTGAAAAAAGGGCAACAGCTGGATTCACCCTAAACGGTCAGCTATGGTTAGAGAGGGAGGTTCCAGTTTAGTAGAAGAGAGTACTCTGCTGTTGGCAGTGAATGTTTTGAAGCCTCCACTAACTTACCTATGCAAGAGTAACTTAGCCACCACAAATAGTTTTCCTTTCCTCTTCAGCATTCTGCCGTGATCGTCCTTCCCTTCTTCTCACTCTAACACTCCTTCTTCTCCTTCTTCCATATCCTTTTTCTTCTTCTTCTTCTCTTTCTCCTCGTGTCATCTTCTTCCTCATCACCTTCGTCTTTTCATTCTCCTTCTACTTCGACTTCTCCTTCTCCATCTTTTTCTTCATCATCTTCCTCTTCCTCTTCCTCATCTTTTTCATATTCTTCTTCCAATTTTCTTCTTTTTATTCTCTTTCTTCTCCTCCTCCTCCTCCTCCTCCTTCTCCTGCTTCTTCTTCACCTTCTTCTTCTCCTTCTTCTTTTCCTCATTTTTCTCCTGTCTCCTTCTTCTTCAGCGCCTTCTTCACTTTCTTCTTCTCCTTCTTCTTCTGCGCCTTCTTCCTCCTTCTTCTTCTCCCACTCTCTTTTTCTTTCCACTGATCCCTTTCCCATCTACCCAACCTAACCATCATGAGATATTCATTTATCTCTTGGGTGTTTCTCAGCTCCTCGTGCCTCATCATTTATTCACTCACCACACACTAAACGAGCATGATCATCAACAACATTCTCTCTCTTTCTCTTTTTCTACCCATCATTCATCTTCTCGTTTTTCTCCTCCTCCTTACTCTCTCATCCTCTTTTCCCTCCTTCACCATCTTCTCATCCACTCCTGTCTTCTCTCTTATTTTTAATTTTTGTTTTCAATGTATTCCTGTATAAACTTGATGTTTATTAGTTTGAATTGTATCTGAAGCCTGATAATAGGGAATCTAAAATCAAACTTTGCATGGATGGAGTGAAGCTCGAATTTCGAGCTCATTTTCAATTTTAGGTGAAAATGTTACTGAACATCAATTGTAGAGATTTTCATGCTCA
>NW_024091904.1:0-18462 GCF_014356525.2 Nilaparvata lugens | reverse complement strand
CTTATACAGTTCAGTATGAATGTGTCTGTTTTTTTCTAGTTACACAATTTCAAGAAAGGAAACATTATCAGGTTGGGATCTAAATAATTTGCATCAAGTCTTGAATGCTGAAAAATAATAATTATTGTTTTCCAATATTCACGGGCCCAAGTCTATAAATAGATCATTTATGTAACCGCAATTAGATAAAATATAAAAATATAATTGAATGAAAAATATCAAGTTCTCGAGTGGCCGACTTTTTTGTAGTGGTCTGGAGCTTTGCAATGTTGGTCTACTGTCGCTGTGCCTGGTTCGAATCCCGCCGAGTGCATGGTTGTTTGATCTCGTTATTCAACACTCCCCTACGAACAAGCGGCAAAAACTTATGTGGCCCTATTTTCATTCAGAAAAAATGTATTTATTTATTATTTTTACAAGAAAGCACTGATTGGGAGAGAAAAACTAAGGATACTCCTTGTACTATTTCTCTCCCAAATTTAGATAACATTTTAAAAGCCCGAAATAGGGTTATGATTTCACTCAACTAAAATTTAGTCCATTTTTACTCGAAAATAGCAAATACTGAAAATTTGTATAATTCATTTCTCCTGGTCACGAGTAAATGCTGCTTATTAATAATGCCTCTCTTATCATAATAACATAATCTTCTTCTCTAGCTTCAATAATTCGATTGGTAATAGCATAATATAGCCTAATAAATTCTTTAACAAATTAATGACTCTGAAACTGGCATTTCGCATATTTTCGAAGAAATGAGTATGAAATTATATTTTCTCCACATTTGAAATTCTTGAATGTTATTTCAGGATAATTACATACGATTTACAACTATTTATACGAATACGCATCTAGAAAATAGAATGCACAAGTTGTGCATTCAACCCACAACTAGTGGGTTGAATCTCTCTCTACCTATGTCGATGAGGTAGGTGATTTGTTTTGTAACACGGACATAAGGAACCAGGAGTCATTATCAAATAGTATGTTGATCGTTCTCATCTGGAGCCAGGGTCGGACATTAATGATTAAATGATGATTAAAAAAATACAATAATTCGTTCAGGAAATCTCGGAAGTCACAATGGAAGTCAACTTCCAATAGATTAACCTTCACCTTACTGCTGTATGTTTTCGCTATTGTGTTTGTAAATCTGATGAATTGAATGTCATTGCTCTTAGGCTAGTTACATACACATCGATTTTTGGTCGTACGATATTTTACCGTCCTTATAAATTCTATTAGATTGAACAGATGATTTCAAACATATGATGTTTGCCAAGTTCCGTTTAATCTCATAGAATTCATAGTGACGACAAAATATCGTACGACCAAAAATCGATGTGTGTGTAACTAGCCTTATTGTTCCAACATCCTACGTAAATTTTTTGTTCGTGAATCTATTCCATTCATATTCCATAACCATCTATTTCGTCTATAATTCATCATTTTGGGGAGTAATTTTCACACGAAATAAAGCCTAGTTGAGCCTCGCACACAAACACATCGGTTTCTGTTCGTACGATATTTTTGCATACATTCTATCAGATTAAATATAACTTGACAAACATCTGTTTGAAATCACCAATTTAATCTAATAGAATTTATGAGGATGGAAAAATACCGTACGAACAAAAATCGATGTGTGTGTGTGTGTGTATGTGAGGCTTAAGACTCAAACTTGTTCATAACAGTATTCCATCAGAAGTTCAAAGAGTCTATATTACTCCTAAATAAATATTTTTTCAATCAGGTTTATTATTATGATTAACAAGAGGAAATGTTTGTACATAATAATTATCTGTAGGCTGAGTGCCGGTTGCACAAAAGCTGGTTAAATTTTAATCGTGATTAATTCCACGAGAACCAATCAGAGGGCTCGTCTTTTCAAAAAAACCTTCTCTGATTGGCTCTAGTGAAATTAATCACGGTTGAAATTTAACCTTTGTGCAACCGGGCCTTAGAAAGTTCATGAAATGAAATAACCTTCATAGAAGGTTAGATTATAATTTAGATTCTTATCATCAGAATATAAATGATAGAATCGCTGGAAAACAAAACTGGTTGAAGAGTGGAAGTTGAAGCCTGAGATTCGAAAAGAGAATTGGATCTAGAGAAATGTAATTATTTGCAACACTGAATTTAGTGGTGTTCCTCCAATAGCAATAAATACTGTAACTTATAGTACTGTAGAGGTCCGAGTATGAGAAACTCTGTTGTGAAAAATATTTCCTGTACTTTATATATTTATGTAATTAGGCACTTGGGGTGAGTACGTGATGAATAGTAGAATGAATGTTATGTTTACTACTGGCAGGTCCGGATTTTATAATACGGCGCCCCTTGGCTGAATTAACAAATTATTGTCTCCTCCCAGACTTAGTTCGAGTTAGCCTCCTAGAGAATTTCCACTATGAGCTTCGGTTGACATGTGAAGTTCTTTGAACCTTTGAATCCGTCCCTTCAAAAACATAAACATAAACACATACCCTTCTAGAACATATTATTTTTAAAAATATATAAAGGCCTATTATGTTAATTTCTTGAACACCATAGTATGAAGCAGCTTCATTATTATCTTAATTGTTTAGTTATATATCAAATCAAATCAAATTTATTATCCATCATAAAACATAATACATTCATTAGAAACTATTACATTCATTTAATCTACCCTTAGCATAAGCATATACAGTACATTCCAACACTCACTTGAAAATGCTCGAATGAATCTTAGTGAATGTTAATTTCGATAATTAACATTTTGTGGAAAATGACTCAAAGGTTACAGATAAAGAACCTGCTTGGGTGAGAAACAAAAAACAAATCTTTTTCCGCGTTATTTTTGGGCGTAGACAAATATACTACTGAATACCTCTACTCTATGATATGGATTACTGGTTTGTTCACTTTGTGAATTCTAGAGAAAGAAATATAAAATATATGTAGCAGAGAAAGACAGAACTAACTCAAGACACCAACAAATATGGGAGGGGCTATGCATGTGACGTTCTCAAGCTGCTTGCTTCCTATTGGTTGTGAGCTGTGAACGTAAAATGGCGACTCATCAACCCATCGACCAATCAGACAGCTCATTGGCTTTGGAGCGTGGACTACTAACTCATCTGTGTAATGTTTACAAAGTATTGGTAGGTATATATCACAGGTACTTGATAGTATATTACACAGTGAATCATTTACTTTTTTGAGAAGTGTATTTGACGATAAGAATGCAACAAAGAGGTTATTTTATTTATTCTGAGAACGACTGAACTTTAGAAGTTCAAATTCGATTCATAGGGGCGAGGCTGCGTGAAAGTTTCAGATAGCTTCTACTTACAAATTTATCTTTACGTTTCTAAAGCATTTTAGCAGATTTTTCAAGTTGACCTGTGAAGCATATGCATGTTGTAAGCTCTTCACATGATGTCTACCTAAATTAAAAAAAACAAACAAATATTTTAATTTTCATAATATCTCAATCATCTCCCCTGATATGGGAAAATATATTGTTCCTCGTTTTTTATCGGAATGGAATCATTTTCAAATGAAAAATTCAGGCGAGTTGAATGTATATTGGTGCATTCGTGATTGATACGGCCGGTGATACAGGTGACGGAGAACCCTGGCTAAATTGATAAGGCAAGCGGAGCGGGTTTGCCTACTAGTACCATAATAATAGTTATTTGTATATCTAGAGTGAAAAGTACGACTTTTTCTCCCTGAGGGAAAAAGTTTGAAGCCCGATGCGAAGCCGAGGGCAACAATTTTCCTGAGGGAGAAAAAGTATTTTTCGCTCATGATGTACACAACATTTTTCCTCCATCTACATTTTTTTATAGAAACTGCAAATAAAATCATTCTAGTAACTTACGTATTGGTGACAATGTTTCCTAACAACATAACCTAAAATCTAAAACCTAAAAACCGGTCGTCCGATTGCCACTGCCGATTGCGCTATCTATCGGCAAAAGTTGTAACAATCATATCAGCTGGGAAGCTACCAAAAATGGCTGACTCCAGATCACGCGGTTCAGATTTGAATTGCAGATCAAAAATATTTGTTGGCTGGTATTTTGAATAGAATAAAATATTTTAAAAATTGTATAGATTTTTATCGTCTACTAATATTAAGAATATCATATCATACAAACATATATTTCATGAGTTGATCAAATTTCTGGTTGTGGTATTGATTCCAGTTGACTCAATGACATACACCTCTATTATGCTTTCTCATCTGAGCTTAGACCTTCTAACCTATTACCATGCAAGTTTTTAATATAGAGATGCTTCCCATGTTATTTAAATGGAGTCACTTTTACTCCCTAGGGAGTTTTTCTGTTTTTTCCTCCCGAGAGCGAAAAAGTGACACTTTAGTATTATGTTTCAGGGAGTAAAGTTAGTACTTTAGACAGTAGGTTGAGGAAAAATAATTTTCATCACTCTAGTAATACTGAAACATCGTTAGTACCATTATAAGTTCGAATCTCTCATAAACACTGCTATTACATGAAGAGTTTAGTTAGTGTGTTTTATAGTAAACAAGTTTTTTGCAAGAAATTACGAAATAGATACTAGCTGATAATCCATTTTTGAGAGTTTCACTCACATTGATTGCAAATGAGTTGTTGAAAACTCATTTAATAGTCAAGATTTTTTTAGACACTGATTTCTTCAGTCACTAATTTTCCAGCCAATACAAAAAGTTATGGCAATTTTTTTCTTGTTTTCCCTCTATGTTTGAGCGCCCCCTCTCCCTGACAGCTTGCGCCCTTAGACCATTGACTATATTCAAGAACTTTCTCGTAATGTACTATAAGTTAGTTACCGGGCCTATTACTGTCCAGTCCTGTTACTGGATAAGTGAATGAACTGAAAATGCTCATCAAAATTAAGAAATAGAAGAATTACAGCATTTAATTTGGATTTTCGTTTAATAATAATAATAATAATAATAATAAATTGAAGAAGTTTTAGGCGATAGCCAGTTTTTTCCTAGATATTGACTTGTTTGCTCTATCCAATAAATATACAGAATAAGTTTCTGAATGCAAAAAAAACAACGTCTTTGTTAATTCTGTATTGGGAAATCGTGCCACATTGAAACTAAGTACAAAAGCACGTTCTACAATAGGTAGCCTAATAGAATAATAATTCAAAGTAACATTAGAAATTCAAATCCAGGAATTTAATGGAATTGCAATTCAAGTCTACCTAAGCTGACTCAATTAACAGTTAACATTTTCCTCCAACCGAGAAACAGTTCTTACGTCATAGGAAAAAGCCGCAAGACTTATTATAATGCTCTGACTCATTGTTGTTAATTAGAGGAGTTTCAAACCAATGCTCATTTGTAGGCACAGTACTGTACTATATGGATATAAATAAAAAGTAAATGAATTTTGTTCCGCGATAGGTAAAGTTAAATACTACTTACAGTAAGTGTAAGTCAATCTGATAAGAGGGAGCTAGGAGCTTACAGCCTTCAACCCTGACAGTGAAAATAGTCAATTTACTTCTTTGTTTCTACTTTTACCCACAGTTTTAATGTAATCGATTCTTAGAAGGTCGAAGGTAATGTTTTGTCTCTCTGCGAGAATGGAGCACAGTTTTCCTCTTCTTCAGTATCCAAGGACTTTGAGGAATAGACTACGAATAAATTAATATATTGAAGTATTGTATACTGAGAATTCATTTTGAGACGAATATATTTTCTAGGATATTATGCTTACAGCATGTAATAAATGTTCAAATTATGTAGATGTGTTTATTATTCATTCAAATAGATTAATATATAGTCTACAAGATGTTCCATGGAATAGAATTAAAACCATAATAAAAAGCCACAAAAAAATCAACTAGAAAAATGTAAATTTCATCTCGTTTCCTCATAATCCAAGTTTATCTCACAGGAACTGGTTATATTTTGAAAATGGATCCGAATTTTCCCAAATAATAACTAGGCTAAACAATGAATAATTTGATCTACAACCTACCAACTTGAAACGTTGAGATTATATTGTGCAGAATACTAATCAAAAGATCTGTAGGCAGACATGATTTTCTCCAATCCGTAGAGTTGTTTATTAGATATATTTTTACAATATTACAGTACGTTTCGTAAGTGGAGAAAAGCTCGCCGGCTCATTACTTTTTTTCTATTTTTATTTATCAACAGTTTCTTGTTCAAATTATAAATAGAAAATAACCCAAATCATCTACTAGTAGTGTATTTCCACTAGAATTCCTCTTGACTGCTGAGAAATATTATACTATGCTCCTCTGTTTAAATATTATTTTCAGCTCGAATAATGTTACATTTTAATAGAGGAAAGTGAGCAAAATGTTGAGGATCAATTTGCCCATGAAACTGGTTCCCAACCGTTCAGAAAATAATGAGAGATAGGGGATTCCCTTGCACTCTGATAGCAATTAAGGAATCTGATTCACAAACTCGTTTATCCTACTAGGATTGTGATCATTTATGTGCAATTATCGTATACCAAACCAGTTTCTTGTCTTCGCATTTATTTTCCCTGACAAAGACTTCAAGTATCTTCTGCTCCATATAATTGATGAATTAATTGGTGGTCATCCTATTTTTTTAAAATGCATTTAATATAAAAATTCTCCCAACGTTCATGTAATTGACACGTGCCAGAGATTCCAAGATTGTTAATTGGTTTAATAGCTGAAAACCTAGATGAAAAAATCTTGATGGATTGGAAAAATTTGCATTTTATACTCATTGAAAAAGTAAAGCGCATCTAAGAACAACTAGTTTTTTTCAATAGTTGCATCAAATTGCATTCCTGAGAGTTTTTGTTTTTGTTCAGTTTGATAAAGACGTTTCTTATCTTCTCCAATGATCATGGCAAGTGGCTAATATTATTTCGATTTATCCGTTTATTCCCAATAACAGAAGAATTGTTGAAAGAAGAATCAAGTGATTTATGCAATGAAAAATGCTTCGATTTCCATTCTTCTTTGAAAAGATCGTCTAGTTATTTTCTAAGAGAAGTCTTAGTGAAAAGTTATTTTGATTGTGTTAGATATCCATATTGAATGGAAACGACTTAAACGTCATAAGTTGCTGTGAAAATTTTCTGTACTGAATGAAAACGACTTGATATTGTCATAACTACTAATTTATTACAACGATTTGATATACTAGTTTCAGTTGTTACAACATTATTGTCGATCTCTAGTGAACTGAAAGCTTAAACATTGAGCAGCAGATATAAATATAGTGACTATTAGCTGTTGAACAATGAAGCTTCAGCTCGACTGTCATTGGCTGATTTTCGTGTTTACTCGGCCAATGCGAGTAAACTCCACATGCGAGCGCAAACTCCACTGATCATCAGCCAATGGCCAATCGTGAGGCTTCACTCAAACTATATTCCAATTCAGCAGCTCAATATTAAAGATTTCAATTTTGTAGGGATTGGTAAAGGTACAAATTCTGCCCATAATCTCAACCAACTAAAGTGTTATCTGAATCTTACCAAAAGGTGGTTAGAAAAATATCACAAAACAAAATAACTGCTATTATTTTACAGGTATTATCACAAAATACAGTAGTTTTTAGAAGTAGTAGTAGTAGTATATATATACTTCAATTATAGTAGTTTTCTCTGATATTATCTATAAGCTAATGAAAGGTCAATCGAAATAGTTTAAACTAAAATAATAATGATCAACACCTTGAATAGTGTCAAAAACTTGATCGAGGTAGATACCAGGATATCCTAAATTGAACTTGACAATTTAGTTTTAGAATGCACAGAAAAAATTGACAATACCTATTATCAGATACAATCATCTTCTGTTTCCTTTATAAAACTATGTGGATTGTTAATCTCAAAACGATTGTTCTCAAATGTGATTGTTTTTATTTATTGATACAGCGAGATAACGTTTGACGCAGTCATTAGCCTTTTGAATGCTACTGTATATACGTTGCAGTAAACACTCAAAACATTTCACCAATGGAGAGGATAAGGTTGAGGTGATATGGATTTGGAAGTGACTTCCGTTAATGTCTTGCATTTAGGAAGTAAACCAACCTTGACAGAGAATAACAATGGTTCATTAGGCAAACTCCAGCTGGTTCTCCTGTTTTTTCTGTATGTTTATCGAGTTTATCGACTTAAGGAAACCTCAAGGATCAAAATTTCAAACACATAACTTTTGACGCAATGCTCAGATTTCATCGTACTACACTTCATTCTTCTCGGCTCGTCAAGGCGGTCCAAAATCATGCATCAGTCAAATTTGGTCGAAAAATGAAAAATTTATTGTTGATTGTAAGCCCTTATTCAATACACAAAAAATGGCCATATATAGAAAATTTTGGCCGATTATAGAAATTGGCCATTTTTTGTGTATTGGAATATGGGCTTAAGTACACTCAACAATAATTTTTTCATTTTTCGACCAAATTTGAATTATGATGCATTTGGATTTTGGACCGCCTTGACGAGCCGAGAAGAATGAAGTGTAGTACGATGAAATCTGAGCATCGCATCAAAAGTTATAAGTATTTGAAATTTTGATCCTTGAGATGCCCTTAAGCGCGCCTCTCCATTAGGAAATACTGAAATGAAGTGCATCTAACGGGTGATTCTCATAGAACATGATCTCATGAACTTATGTCATTGTGCGAAATATCAATGTGAGGACAATGTAGTTGGTGATGATGGTTGAAGCTGAAAATGAGTTGTTTTTCACAATACAAGGAGCATTGTTGTCAGGTGTACCTGGAAATCTATTTGAGATAGAGCACTCTCGCTGATCTCAGATTGTAGAGCACAAAAATGCGCCCGGAGGGATTTTGAATTATACATTTAAATGTCAACAATCGGAAGATATTGTTGATCAAAAACTGAAATTCATCAAAATTGATTTTTCCTTCAAATTTCACTCATTTTTGAAGCAGAAGAAGAAGAAGAAGAAGAAGAAGAAGGAGAAGAAGAAGAAGAAGAAGAAGAAGAAGAAGAAGAAGAAGAAGAAGAAGAAGAAGAGGAAGAAGGAGAGGAGGAGGAGGAGGAGGAGGAGGAGGAGGAGGAGGAGGAGGAGGAGGAGGAGGAGAAAGAAGAGAAGAAGAAGAAAAAAAAGACAAAGAAGAAGAAGAGGAAGAAGGAGAGGAGGAGGAGGTGGAGGAAGAAGAAGAAACAAAAATGTAATAGATGTAAGTGATAATCTTCTTCATCTCCAATTCATTTTTCCTGTATGAGCTAAATAAGAGCAACATTCTCTTAAACTTGCCAACTTTATTGAGTTTTACAACAAGCTGGTGACCTGTAATGATTAAATTCTTGCTGTAGATTAATCTAATTACAAATTCCTAAGTTAAAACGATGCTCTTTTTCCATAGGCGGAAAATAATTAAGGTATCTTATTCTCAACTAATTCTATAAAAACTTGACTTAGAGATTCTCTTGTAGAAAGAAAGAAAGAAAAGAAAGAAAGAAAGAAAGAAATATTTATTGCCAAAATCATTAAACACAACTTTACAAATGTGAAAAATATAAAAATTTTCATATACAATACATTACAAAAACTTAAAATTAAAATATTTTCCATTTAAACATCGATTATAATATTATCATTGGCGTTACCAGCAAAACTAAATAGTTTGAGCGATGGCAACGAGTAATCAGTCGGCTATAATTAGTGGCTTGAGATTCAGTCGAAAATAGAAAAAATATAATAAAGAAAAAAGAAACATATGGAATGTATGAAAAACTAGAAAAAAAAATAATAAAATTTCAATCCGAAAAGAAGAAGTACTAAGAGTGAAATACTAAGAGAGTAGAAAAAACTAGAATGAATTCATAATAATTTAAAAACTCAAAAGAAAAAGAGATGATTCATGTAATATTAATCTACAATAATTCACTGTACATATGTAATTATAGTAACATTTAGTAACCTAAATGTAATTCATTTGTAGCATATATGCAATTCCTTTTGTAAGCAAAAAGAGGAAAACAATACAATACAGTACACATGACACAAAAAATAAAAATTAAAACTTAGAGAGAGAAAAATTAATCTGGGAGTATAGCCCTACTAATAATAAATTCAGAGGAACTGAGGAAGACAGTATATGTACATCAAATTAAAATATTTTAGGTATAATATCTTCTGTCTTTATCCAGCTTTCAATTTTTAATTTAAGTGCTTTTGTAGGTTTTCCTGCAATGAAATGTTCTGGCATAAAATTAATAAGCTTTTTTGTTGTATAGTTGAATTGTCTTCTGCATATAGTTAGATCTGTTCGAGGAACAGAGCATCTATTTACTGATCTAAAACTATAATTAGTTGAATGAGGTGTAAAAAGATGTATATGGTTGCTGATATATTTAACAAGATTTCTGATATACAGTTGCCTAACTGACAGAACTCCGAACTCCATAAAAAGTTGCTGGCTAGGGTACCTTCTATGCACTCCTAGTGCTGCCTTGAGTATACTCTTTTGAATAATATTTAGTTTATTGAAATGAGCATTAAAAGCACCACCCCAGACCCTAATTCCATACTGAAAAACTGATTGGGCGTATGCAAGATAGACCATTTTACTTAAAGATTTCTCTTTTAGTAAGCTCAGTTTATAGAATTTATGAATCATGAATTTCATCCTGAGGGGAAGAAAAGTTTATAATCGAAAGGAAGGAAAGGATGTTATGTCACGTGTTAAAGCCAATCCAATGGTGGCGGAAGTCAAAGTCCTCCCACGTGAATCATTTATCAATATCTTCAAATCATTTATCGTCTATCATAATTTTATCAATATTGATTACGATCTTGATCATCACGACTAAATGATCATAACGGCTTTTTTGCAATGGGACTTCCCAGCCGTGCTGGAGGATGCGAACCCGATTCCGCGTGATGTCGATCCCTCAAGAGACGTGACGTGAGAGAACTGAGAGCGGACAAAATGCATGCAGCATAGTCGTGAACTATCACAACATACTCATGTAACTAGAGATCATGTGAGTGATGACATAACCTAGCGACACGTGCAAGTGAATGTGATGATGATTTGTGACAAATCAATACAAATAGATCATTATTATTTCTTGAGCTTCGACGACATGTAACTATAAAACTAACTAGCCGTCAGGCACGCTTCGCTCGCCATATTCGTCTAGCCAGGGGGCGGATAGTCCAAGAATGAGATCAGCAGGCTCGCTTCGCTCGCCTGCATTTTTCATTTGAGCATTTTTATCATATGTTAGGACAATCCAGTCGGGGGTCTAGACTAAAAGGTCTGGCTAAACGGATATGGCGAGCGAAGCGAGCCTGACAGCTAGTAATATAATATTCCCAGGAATAGCTCTGATTGAAGTAGTAGTGCCCAATCAATTTTTCCGCGATAAATGCATTTCAATCTTCAACTTGGTGCCAACCTAACAAAGTCAACTCAACTTAATGCCAACCTGACAAAATTATTAATTTAGTTGTCAGTTAACAACTGTTTCGAAGAGGTACTCTATCTAGATTATAGTTCTATAGTAACATATGATGTGGACATTTCAATATTATAATTAAGAGATTGGAGAAGAAGAATATACATGCTAAAAGACGAACTTTAAACCCTTAAAAACAACCCTTAGGGTTAAAATATTGCCAAAAGATTTCTTAGTGCACCTCTAAAGGGCCAACTGAACATACCTACCAAATTTGAACGTTTTTGGTCCAATAGATTTTTAGTTCTGCGAGTGAGTGAGTGAGTGAGTGAGTGAGTGAGTCAGTCAGTCAGTCAGTGAGTGAGTGCCATTTCGCTTTTATATATATATATATATATATATATATATATATATATATATATATATATATATATATATATATATATATATATTATATATATATATAGATATAGATAAAAAAAGGAGAAATAGTGGTAATGTAAAGCTGCGTTTACACCAAAGTTATTAACAAAATGTTTATTTTTCCGTCCTTATAGATTCTATTAAGCTGGGTTTACACCAAAGTTATTAACAAAATGTTAATAACTTAATCCTTATAGATTCTATTGGATTGAACGGAACTTGACAAACACATATGCTCATCATGTGTATGATAAGTCATGTTCAATCTAATAGAATCTATAAGGATTAAGTTATTAACATGTTGTTAATAACTTTGGTGTAAACCCAGCTTTAGATTCAACCAATGCACTTAGAATAGGGTACCTTGAATATCTAGAATGTATCTAGGTACCTTCGATTGAACGGAACTTGACAAACACATGTGTTTGTTGAGTTCCGATCAAACCAATAGAATCTATAAGGATTACGTTATTAACATTTTGTTATTAACTTTGGGGTAAACGCAGCTTGTGGTGTGCTTAATTAAGGAACATAATATTATAATTTCAACGAGAATACACATTATCCGGTACCTTTTTTATTCACGAGCGTCAATATTGACATCAAGGGACTAAAGAAGAGTGGATGATAAGAGAAAATGCCAGACGAAATGGGAATCGAACCCATGAAAGTAGCTGCGTTTTCAGACAGAAGCTTCAAAGATCTTCCGAGTGGATATTCATGCACTTATAATTAACTTTCTCTGTACTTATTTGTAATGGAAAGGTTTTGATTTTCACTCCACGGTTGAATCTGAAGAAGGAGTGACTAATTGTTTGATTGATTGATCGGCTGCCTTCCCACTTGATCCTCAAATATATAATTAGATTCCTCATTAATACATTGATATTAATTTCAATTTCTATCTAAATTTGGGAAAGGAACAGTTTTGGGCTTTGAGCCCGTTGTTCCTTTCTCAATCATTCAGAGTTGAGAATAATATTGTATGTATCAATGTTTAAATAAATAAATAGATATTGAAAGCTGAATATATCAGAAGTTTTGCGCCATCACCATCTTTCTATGCACATAAGTGACAAACCAGAAAACAACTTTTCTATTCCCATCTGTAGAATAATAAAGAATGAATAGGAGTAAAAACCGTGATTGGGAACCCCTGAAGATACCAACAACTACCAAGTTGCAAGAGGGGACTACAGTCGTAATTATCACTGGAAGATTGAGGAAAACTGGAATAGAATGAAATTGAACTTGTGACGTCATAATCATCGCTACCTCGGACCAAAACCGTTTATCTCCTCACAGATTTGGTACTCAATCTGCGTACAACAAACCAATTTGATTGGACAAAAAACTTTCCTCGTAGAAATGAGTCCTAGTTCGCAGAAATTGCCTTTGAATTAAAAGGAAAGAGACCACTATTACCTGATAGCGAAACTGATAAAAAGGACCAAGTGTAAGGACGACAAGACAAGAATTTGAGAAAGGAATGGAGAAGGAAAACATGCGAAAATAAATGGCCGCTTCGGCGAAGCGTTCCAAGAACTGGAAGATTTTATGCACGATAACTGATTAAGTTCGGATGATAGGATGGTACAAGTATATACTTATGTAGAAGTATATAGAAGTACTGTATTTCTAGTATGAGGTATTTGGAAGACAAGCTGTGAAAGTCATTTATGTCAAACTCATTTCATTGGGATTATTCATTTTTTGCTATGGTATAGAAGCGAAACAAGTTACCAAAGATAATCATACTCTTATCCAATATCAAACGATTCTCCAACGCCTCTTAAATCATCCTTAAATGGATCAAGCTCAGAAACTTCTTACTCCTTCCTAATTATAGGTATGAAGAAAATCATTATACGAGGAAGTAGTGATTCTGGAATATTTCAAATTATACTCTAAAGTATGAAAGCACAGAGGTTCAGAACATGTCTTGCATGTGAGAGGAAGAAGGAGAAAGAAGATCCTCTGAAGTCCAAATAATAATAATAGTTTGATCCTTACTTTCAAAGATTGGATTGGGTGACTGGATTTTTTATGTTACAAGGTACAGTCACAGACCATACCTGCATAATGAATTATCCTTCCATAATATCATCCCTTAGTACTATTACAGTATAAAGATGTAACGACTCTATCATAATGGAACCACATTTGTTCAGCATATTTCTGATCTCCTTTTCTTTAATCTTAGAAACTTAGTAATCTGGTTAATGACAAATCAATGGAGGTAAAGCCTAGTTTACACATCGCCAATTAGCGAGACAGTTGTCTTTGGACAATTATTGTATGTATATGTATTGTAAGTGGACAATTATTTATTTATTTATACAATATGACATTTTCCACTGAGTCTAACAAAACCCATAGTGGTACAAAACAAAATAGCACTGTACATGAATAAACTATAAGTATTAATGTAAAACTAAAATGATGATAGAAGAGCACAGTAAAAATTAATGTACATTACTCCAAAAACAAGATAGAAAGATAGATATAGAAAAATAAGAAGAAAAATAGTCATGCAGCTCGTGAACCTATGCAAAAAGCATTATCTACATTAAATTTCTTGTCCAAAGATAACTGTCTCGCCAATTGGCGATTAGTAAACTAGGCTTAAATGCAAACCAACAGATCACAGCATGTTTCAGTTAAATTTTATAATGTATATTTTTCTTGTATAATATACTACTCTATTATCTGTGGTGAAGCCAACCGCAACATTCAATAATTATCCTGTACGATACATATACACTGCCGAATTGTCAACCAAATAATTTATTCTTAATAACTTTCTTCAACATCATTCAATTTCTTCTCTTCGAATTATTGTCGAACATATTATCAATCAGATTATTCATATAATATTATGTTTTCGAACTATGCGTAACTTTATCTAAAAGGAATAGCACAAGGTTACCTTATTTTTTCTCTCCCTATCATTTTGATTATAAATTTTTATTATATTCAAGTCAGTTATTTTATAGTATCAAGTCAGTGGAAACTATCTAAAGTTATATTCAACATTGTAATCATTATATGTAATTATTATGGTCTATGTATTGTACGAATCAATAAAGAGTAAAGTTCTTCTACCATAACCATAATATGGTACGGTAGTATATTATACTACTGTACCCAGGTTTCATATTGTCTGAATTTCTTTATTTTGTGTTTGGCTGTGTGACTATTGCATAAAATTGATTTTATCCACTAGTTTTGATAATTATGAATATGTCCATTGATATTTTATTGTTAGTTTTAGTCTATGTTTTGATTTATGGAATTCTAAGACTATTTTCAATTTTATTTTATAATAGTATAGTCTATGACATGTGAATAAATAGATAGATAGATAGAAAAAATTGATTCTCCTGAAAATAAACCTATTCTCACTCTTTTGAGTTACTTTACGAATCTACTGTACTCGTTATTTTATTTGTTACTCTCATTATCACATACATTTTATTCATTCCAATGGTAGTCCTTGTAAAAAGTTGATGTCTATGAGATACTTTTTCCTACTTTATTCAATTTGTTATTGATCTAATTGCCCTATAAATACTTTAGTGATTGAAATGGCTCCTGTTCCTAGCGAGATATTTGATTGTAATAGGTGAAATGACAATGAATTTAGGAAAGAACATATTCATAGAATAAAAACTGAGCTAATAAAATGAGAAGAGTATACAATTTATTTTGAGACAGGAAGCATAATATTAAGCAGATTACAATCACAATATGGTAATTTTAAAAGTAGATAAAACATTTTCTACAATTACGCATGATAGACTTTAACAAGTATTTTATGAATTTAAAACGATTTATGGGGTATACTGCCTATAGAAAAAGATTCCCAACTAGAAGAGACAAATAATAAATATTGACATGCCAGTGACATTAAGTGAACAGGTAAGCTAATGTCTAGATATATTGAAGTGCCATTGTAAAACTTGACTTCAAAAACCATTGTAACTTAGTCTATTATTCATTTTTATTTCTAATCATTTAATCATATTTCATTGCTAATTTTATCTAATAAATTGATTAAATTCACAGTAGTTGTGCTCATATTCATATGATTCCAGAATTACTCCTTCATAACTTTGATGTCTTGATATGTAAACCATAATTTTACAAAAAAAAAATGTTCCACAAATCATCTTGCACTTAGAAACTTGTCATTAAAACTTTTCAAACTAAAAAATCCAGTTCATCTTAGCTTGAAAAAATATTATTGAAATAAATTCATATCTAATGTTATTGCATAGCTACTTGAGTTGTAAGGTTCCAGAGCCAGTGTGCTGGTATTTTATATTGTACCGTACTATAATACTACACTATACTACTATTTCTCCTAGTAATAGGATATACTAGGAGAAATAGTAATAGGTAGTATAGTTAATTTATAGTTGTATCCTATGCTGCTATAATTTGAGTCATGCTGGTATTCTATAATTAATAAAGCAGTGCAGGCATGAACAATGGACTCCCTTCTACCTCCGCCCGCCCATGCATTGGAAAACTATACTCCATACAAAATTACTTTTGACTTAGAGGAATATGCAGTGCAGAGAAGTGGAGGAAGATCAGCCAATTACAGTAATGATGGATAGAGTCATAGGTAGAAGCGCAGTTGCCAATTTGTCGATTAGAGTCAGTCGACTGAATGCTTTCAGAGAGAAATTCCTTAAGTTTGAAATGAGCGCTTCAATACTCACTAGAAATAAGAGAATGCTGACTGGTTCAGTACGGCACCTTTGCCGCCATTGTATGCCTTCTCTGCTGCGCATGTCCCTCCCAAGTCAAAAGTAATTTTAATTTTGTATGCAGTAAAGCATGTAACCCAAGTAGCAAAAAAATATTGTCCCAATATTGGCACAACATTTATAAACATTGTAGAAAATATTTTTATGGTAAAGTTGTAGCAATATTGTTTCAATATTTTCGAAATATTGTTAAATATATCATGTGAAATATTGTTCAACAATATTCTGAAAATATTATTGAAGCATTGATATAATATTGTGACAACATTATCCCATAAATATTGGTAAATATTTATCAGATATTGAGAAAATATTTTTTCATTATTTTTAGACCAAAAATAAATTATTAAAAATAATATAAATGAACAAATCAAATAATAAATTATAAATAACTAATAATTGACAAGAATAATTATTATTTAATAATAAGTATTTATAAAATAATAATAGTATTAAATATTCAATATATATACCATTTTATTTTCTCCACTTTTCTCTTTATATTCAATACATGATATTTCATACTAACTTAATTATATTTAGTATGAAGTATTTATTAATAATATAGGTATTTATCGATAATAGATAAACAAATCAAATAATTTCATAAAAACATACGATTATCTAGGCCTATATTATATAAAAATCAATCTTCAAACTATACAATACTAAATCATCAATCTATACTATACTATTCAATAACTTTTTAACGCATGCACCGAATTTGATGATTTTTTTTGTTGTATTCGTTATTGTCAGGACAAGAATATAGACCTTTAAGGTTTTTAATCCGACATCCGGACTCTGCGTTCAATTCCGGACTCTCGATCCTGAGATCAATTCCTGGAATCAGCGCGAAACGCTAAATATCTCGTAAACGGTGCGTCTGACGTAAAAATGTTACTGACAAAAAAGTGCTTAGAATTTAGTTCTACATTTGTTCCAGTGATCATAAAGTGATTTTTCGAGGAAAAAATTCCGACTTGAAAATTCTTCAAAGTCCTGGAATCAGCGCGAAACGCTAAATATCTCGTAAACGGTGCGTCTGACGTAAAAATGTTACTGACGAAAAAGTGCTTAGAATTTAGTTCTACATTCGTTCCAGTGATCATAAAGTGATTTTTCGAGGAAAAAATTCCGACTTGAAAATTCTTCAAAGTCCTGGAATCAGCGCGAAACGCTAAATATCTCGTAAACGGTGCGTCTGACGTAAAAATGTTACTGACGAAAAAGTGCTTAGAATTAGTTCTACATTCGTTCCAGTGATCATAAAGTGATTTTTCGAGGAAAAAATTCCGACTTGAAAATTCTTCAAAGTCCTGGAGTCAGCGCGAAACGCTAAATATCTCGTAAACGGTGCGTCTGACGTAAAAATGTTACTGACGAAAAAGTGCTTAGAATTTAGTTTTACATTCGTTCCCGTGATCATAAAGTGATTTTTCGAGGAAAAAATTCCGACTTGAAAATTCTTCAAAGTCCTGGAATCAGCGCGAAACGCTAAATATCTCGTAAACGGTGCGTCTGACGTAAAAATGTTACTGACGAAAAAGTGCTTAGAATTTAGTTCTACATTCGTTCCAGTGATCATAAAGTGATTTTTCGAGGAAAAAATTCCGACTTGAAAATTCTTCAAAGTCCTGGAATCAGCGCGAAACGCTAAATATCTCGTAAACGGTGCGTCTGACGTAAAAATGTTACTGACAAAAAAGTGCTTAGAATTCAGTTCTACATTCGTTCCCGTGATCATAAAGTGATTTTTCGAGGAAAAAATTCCGACTTGAAAATTCTTCAAAGTCCTGGAATCAGCGCGAAACGCTAAATATCTCGTAAACGGTGCG